>NC_044205.1:27413340-27612170 GCF_900880675.1 Sparus aurata
ACCGTGTCGGCAAACACTGAGATAAACAGCCGACTGAAGGCTGCTGTTGTTTTAATTAGACGGAATTACACACGGGATCAGTTTTGTCTGTCAAATCTACATTTTAGATTCAAATTCAGTGATGATTTCAGTATTTACTGTATTTTAACACAAGTATTTTGGAGGTATTAGGACTTTACTGGAGTTTTTCCCATTTTCTTCTACTTTATACTTCTACTCCACTACTTTTATGTGATAACTTTAGTTACTAGTTACTTTTCTGATTACAGGCTGCCTGATTATTTTGTTATAACGTGTTTTTAAGTTTATTTGTGAGGATCTGTTGTTTGCCGTCTGCTGTATGGAAGCCCACTGCTGCCAGTAAAAGACAGGAAAAAAAAAATATATATATATATCTGGTGATAAAAAATAATCCAGTTGTTTTTCTTTCTTTGTTTGTACTGGCAGATATTAGCTTCTGTGAATTAGCGACTATAGCTTTCACATCAGTTCTCAGCTCTCGTTCTGAATAGAGTTGTCAAAAGTATCGAAACTCAAAAAAGTATCGATACTAAAATGTTGTATCCGGATACGATACTCATTTTCAAAAGTATCGTAAAATATGATGCCAAGTCCCCAGAAGCTGTGAAAATAAACAGAGCTGTGGCAGAGTACAGATGTATGGATCAGGTTCCTATTCACACCGTGGAGAAACCTGGGTTCCAACAACTTATTAAGCAGCTAAACCCAAGGTATGCTCTTCCCTCTCGGAATCATAGTTATCATAGTTATAGTTTCTGTTTTTTATTATAAATATTTAACGTGTGGTTCTGTTAATTGTTACATGTTGTAACAGAGGTTATTTTTGCATTTTTCTTGTTCATGAAAATATTTCTTTTAAATTTTGGGGTCTTTTTTTTATCCTTGTGGTATCGAAAATGGTATCGAATATTTTCCTGAGTATCGGTATCGAGTTGAAAATGTTAGTATCGTGACAACCCTAGTTCTGAAACAAAATGTCTTCCGTGTGGTGTTTCCAGGCCAGGATGAGAGCGCGGCGAGCGAGTCCTGCGACAACTTCACCGACCTCAACCTGACGCACTGCTTCATAGGAACCATCCTGTACGTCCGGCTGCTGCTCTACACCCGCTCCAACCTGGAGTGCGGCCGCGAGCTCAGCCACCACCACCTGTCCTCGCAGCCGCTCTTCAACCTCTCCCGCCCCACCGCCTTCGTCATCCACGGCTACCGGCCCACCGGAGCGCCCCCCATCTGGATCGACCACTTGGTCCACCTGCTGGCCGAGCAGGAGGACATGAACATCATCGTGGTGGACTGGAACCAGGGCGCGGCCAACCTCAACTACTACACTGCTGTGCTCAACACCAGGGAGGCGGCTCAGAACCTGACCGGCTTCATCCTGACCATGCAGGTGAACGAGCGTTTTAGCCTCTTTTAGCTCGTACTTTTGGTTTTTCAGCACTTTCACTGTTTGGTTTTCTTTTCTTCGTACCAAACAAACTTACCTGCTCAGCTGTAAACAAGCTGGTGAACAAAAAGTGGAACATTTAGCAGCTAAAGAGTCAGATGTTGGTGGTGGAGACCAAAAACTGAGCTAAAAGTTTGACTTGGATTCATCAGGTGGACACAAACTCGACTTCAGCGTACGATCATGTTGCTTTGATGTGTAAATATACAAGTTATTTCTGATAAATTAGCCATAAGAAATATATAAAATCGATCAATTTAAGCAGCTTCGGATAACGATATCGAACCCAGCGGTCACATGTTGTGTACCTGAATGTGTTGATGTTGTGTGTCTGCAGGAGGAGGGAGCCCCTCTGAGCTCAGTCCACCTGATCGGCGTCAGTCTGGGAGCTCACCTGGCCGGATTTGTAGGCGCGAACCTGAAGGGGAAGATCGGACGCATCACAGGTGAAAATAAAAGAGATATTCTTACTGTTTCTGTCTGTCACGTGTGTCTGGAAGCACATTTCTGACAGTTAAATAAAAAGAATAGATGAAAACGTAGTCTCAATGAAAGATAATCAGATGGTGAGTCATAATTGTGACGTAACGTCAGCGTTTCCATTTTTTATCCAATAATTATGGTTTTGATCTCATTATTTTGATTTTAAATGTAATTATTTGGACTATTTATCTCATAATTCTGACTCTGTTTTATAATTTTAGACTGTCTCCTAATTGTGACTCTTTAAATCTCATATCTATGATTTTAATCCCATAATTTAAATTTTTTATTTCATAATTATGACTATTTCTCATATCTTCAACTTTTTATCCTACAATTATGACTTTTTTCTTATTTAAATCTCTTTCTTCTAAATTTTTCATCTCATCATTTTGACTTTCTACCCTGTATTATAACGTTTTTCCTCATAATTTCAATTTTTCATCTAATCTCTTATTCATTTTAATCTACAAATTTCCATAAATATCATTAGGACGTCAAAATAATGTTTTTTTTTCTAATACAATTTTCCTCCAATCCCATAGTTTTTTCTCACATAATTTCGATTTTTCACCTGATATTTTTACATTTTTGATATATTTTAATCTTTGTTTATATGACTTTTACTTTATACTACTTTATTCACTTTATATTAATTAATTTTTACCATCTTATTCAAGTTTACATCTTTTTTTTTATTATCCAGCAGTAGTGGGTTTCTACATGTGTGCCTGTTAAATTCAAGTTCTGGTAAATATTTGATGCTAAACACATAAAAGCAAACATTAAAGGTGTCCGTCCCTTCAGGTCTGGACCCGGCGGGGCCCATGTTCACCAGCGCCACACCAGAGGAGCGGCTGGACCCCTCAGACGCCATGTTTGTGGACGTTCTTCACACCGACATGAACTGTGAGTCTGAAGTCACACAACGGAACACAGAGGAGACAAAACATCTGATTATACAGATGATATAATATGTGTGAAGTGGAGCATCACAGTCATACTTCAGTGTGCGGTTCTGTCTGTTCTGTCTGTTCTGCAGCGTTTGGACTCAGAGGAGCTCACGGTCACATCGACTTCTATGCAAACGGTGGAGCGGATCAACCAGGATGTCCCAAAACCATCTTCGCAGGTAAACTCACACACAGGAGCTCTCACACACTCATTAACACACACACACACACACACACACACACTCACTGCAGTTTCTCCTCCTGCAGGTAAATCGTATTTCGTGTGTGACCACCAGCGCTCGGTGTTCCTGTTCTTGTGCTCTCTGAACCGGACCTGCAGCCTCACCGGTTACCCCTGCTCGTCCTACAGCGACTACCTGGAGGGCCGCTGCCTTCAGTGTGAGGCCTTCAAGCCGGCGCCCTGTCCCGTGCTGGGTAGGTGCAGAAACACACGGCAGACGTCCACCGATCGCTGACTGTGAGCGGTGGACGTCTGATCACCTGTTCCCGTCTCACCTGCAGGTTATGACGTCAGCCAGTGGAGGGACACGCTGCTGAAACTGGGACAGACCAAAGTGTTCTTCAGCACCACGGCGACGCTGCCCTACAAGAGTGAGTCACACGCTGAGTGCTTTCTGCCCTAAACTGTTAAATCTACGTTGAGGTCTCTGTCTGATCATCAGCGCTGTCCTGTGTTTGTCAGAGCTGAACTACAGAGTGGACATGGTGACCTGGAACCAGTACCTCCGCTGGGGGGTCGTCTACATCCGGCTGCACAGCGGCAGAACCTTCACAGAGGCTCGAATAGACCAGTAAGTCTGTCAGGGAGAACATCTGGAGCAGCAGGCAGAGGGAGGACCACACATCTGGCTCCTGACCGAAGAAGAAGAAGATGAAACAAAAGCTGCAGGCTGACGTTATATTACTGTCAGCAGATCAAAACCAACGTCTTAATCTGAATTACTGAGATAATATGAGATAATTCTGCATTGAAATGTCCAAAAACAACTGGACCTTAGTTTTATATTTTTTGTTATACTTAAATTATCAGTGTGTTTCATTTGGTCGCTGTAACTTCAGGAGAGTCAGAGTGAGGAAGTCGGAGAACGAGACGAAACAGAACAGAAGAAAAGAACTTTAAAACATGACACGTCTCGTCAGATAGCAGTGAGCAACAACATGAACCGAGCAGACTCTGGTTCTGGTTCTGGTTCTCTGTCTCCTCTAAAGTAAAGTACATTTCCCCTCCAGCTCCAGTCAGCAGTCGACATTACATAACAGAACCACTCCGACTTCCCGGATCACTGCTGCAGTCAGGCTGATAAACAGGAGTGAAGATAAATCCACTTTTAAATCCCACAAAGTTTAAATGTGTTCCCTGAGCTCTCCTCCCGTCGGTAACAGTTCTGGGTTGGATCAGAATCTGACGAGACTCCTTCGTCCTGTTTCTGATTCTCCTCCTCTTCTCTCGCAGTAAGCTCCTCCGGTTCGAGCAGTACACCTCCACGCGGCTGCTCGCCCAGTTCGACGAGGATCTGCAGCCGGTCCAGAAGATCTCTATGCGCATCAGCACCGGCAACGTGATCGGACCTCGGTACAAAATCAGACTTCTGCGGATTCGCTTCACGCCGCTGGATCATCCCGAGAGGTCGGTCCTGAACACAGTGCTGTTTGTTCAATCTGTCGTTAAATTGGACTTTTACTTTCAGCATTGTAATGTATTAAAACAAAATGTAAGAAAAGTCTCTTGTGAAACTTTTTCATTGAGGCGTCAGGAAAATACATTTGAGGAAATTTGGAAGAATTAAAAAATATACATTCCCCCAAAACGCCGTTCTTTTTGTTTCCTCTCCGTCAGACCTCTAATGTGCCGGTTTGACATCATCGTGGAGGAGAACATGGAGGTGGCGTTTCGACCTTTACCCTGCAACTCCAACCCCTGACCACACAGACGACTTCTTCTCCTCCTCCTTCTTCTTCTTCTTCTTCTTGTCCTCACACAAACCCAGACGTCCTCTGGGAGCCACTGGGGACCTCCAGGGGCCACAGGAGGAGCTGCAGCCTCCTCACAGGACGATGACATGACCGGTGTTGAGTTTATTGGGTTATGAGTGACTCACGTTAAGCTGTGAGATTTTGAACGAGAGCGACGAGATTTGTAACGGGATTATGGAATAAGCTGCAGCAGAGAGACGTTCATCACGGTGAGACAACAGTTCTGTTGTCGATGTTCAGTGTCTGTTTGATCTCTGACTGCATTTTCACCAAAAAAACATTTTATATGTAACTGCAGTGAAACTGAAAGTGTGTTCACAGGTTTTGGGAGAAAAGTAGTTTAAAGCCTTCGTGGCTCCAGAAGAAGCTGCATGTAATCTTTTTAATGATAAGCTGCCTCCTGTGAGGATCAGGTGCGATAACCACAACATCTCCAGACTCCCTTAACAAATCACACAATTCTAAGAGTTGATGAGTGAAGACAAACTCTAAAAAACATTTGATAGTTTGCTAAAGCAAATTCTAAATCATTGGTGCCTTCTTGTAGATTCGGCATTCAATCAAAACATATTATTTGTTTGTTTCTCTGTAAAAAGTGTCAGTTTGTGGCAGCATGTCTGTGCTAAAGTGCTAAAGTCTGACCTGCCAACACAGCAGCTGTTTGAACACACTGTTTACACTGATTTCACCATTTACACTCCATTTATGAAAGAAGACGACAAATTATTGATGCTGAACACGTCACATGTTACAAGTACAGGAAACAGTAACCGATATAGGCTACTTCTTGGTGAAAGTCACCAGACTCCCTTGAAAAATTGCTCAATTTAGTGAGTTGTTGAGTTAGGAGACACTTTATAACTCTGTAAAACGCTGTCTTTGACAAATTATTAATTATTTGGACCTTCTATAAAATTCGGCATGTTATAAAATAAGAATTTTGTTCCTTGTAAAACTGTAGGTCTGTCGCAGCTAAGCTTTTCTTTTACCTTCCAACATTAAGCAGCTGTTTGAACTCACTGTTTACACTGATTTCACCATTTACACTCCATTTATGGAATAAGACAACATTTTATTAACATACTGAGCAAATTCAGGAAACAGTAACTCATATAGGCTACTTCTCTGTCGCCTGTGGAGAAAGTCACCAGACTCCCTTTAAAAATCACTCAATTTTGTGAGTTGTTGCGTTAGGAGAAACTTTATAAACTTTGTAAAACACTGTCTCTGACAAATTCTGAATTATTTGGGCCTTCTTGTAAATTCGGCAAATCTTCTACATTAAGTTATATAATTTCTTACTGTAAAAATGTCTGTTTTCTTAAGTGACGTACGTGTTTACCTGCATGTGGCAGAGATGTCACAATTTATTCCGCACGTTACACTACATTACCCACAATGCAACACCGCCACTGAGTGACATCACTGGAGGCAGTCCTCTTTAAACTACTTCTTACCCTTTAACTAATTTTTGACTGGACACAATTTTGTTTCTTTTCTGTTATAAATTTGTAACAGAGTTTTAAAAAGAAAATCTTGGAAGTCTCTGATCAGTTTCAGTGCAGTTTCAAAGCCTGACAGAATGCAGCCTCTTCTCTCTCTGTGTGCCTTCTAACGGCAGCTCTCAACCTTTTTGGTTTGCATCCCTCCACAACCAAAGTGAGCTGCAAGAACTTTAAATAAAAACCAAAGGAGTCAGTTTAAGGAAAAGTAATCTGGTCGCACAGCGGGGGGTCTGAGAGCTGCTGCTGCCTCGACACTGACGCTGCTATGACGTTCGTCCACAGCAGTACGTAACCAGTCATAAGCTGTTTTAACTGCAGTCGTCTTGTTTTAATGTGTGACGCTGTAAAATGTGAGTTTTATTCTGAAAGGTAGCAAAGGAATGCTGTTTGTAGCTTGTTTAACTTTGATCTTTCAGGTTTTTATGGATTTGAGTGTCAGTAAATGAGTCATAATGTGACTGTGGACATTAAACTGAGCAGCCAGCACAAACTCTTCCTCATGAAAACTGTTGTGTTGTAAACCTGTTCTGTTGTCTTTTTCTATGATGTATTTTTTACCCGTGCTTTGAAATAAATGTTCATTTCAAATGATTTGAACAAACAACTGATTCATTTAGCAGCTGTTCGAACACACCGTCTCTGATTTAGACTCAATTTATGAAACATTTTACTGACGGTAAACATGTTAAACATGACAAATACAATAAACAATAACCAATGTAGAAAGTCACCAGACTCCCTTCAAAAATCACTTGATTTTAGAGCTGTTGCTTTGGGAGGAACTTTAGAAACTTTGTGAAACACTGTCTGACAAATTCTTGATTATTTGGACTTTATTGTAAATTCAGCATTAAATGTTTTATTTGTTATTTTCCTTGTAAACAATAGTTTGTCACAGATAAAGCTTTTCTTACCCAACATTTAGCAGCTGTTTGAACTGATTTATACTCAATCTATGAAACATTTTATTGAAGGTAAACATGTCAAATTTGACAAATGCAGTAAACAGTTACCAATATAAGATACTTCTTTGAGAAAGTCTCCAGACTCCCTTGAAAAATCACTCAATTTTGTAAGTTGTTCAATTAACAGAAACTTTAAAAACATTGTGAAAAGCGGTCTGATAAATTCTTAATCATTTTGAGCTTCTTGTAAATTCGGCAAATCTTCTTTGTTAAATTTCTTCACTAATCTTGAGAGATGATTGGAATAAATTGAACTCACACACATACAAATTAGCTTAAATTATTAAATTGTATGTACTTAACTGAACATCAAAGAAACTGCACTTCACTCCTGATTATTAGCAACACGTTCCACTTTGAAACATAAACAACACTCAGACGAAATCAAAAAGACAAATGTTTTATTTGTTCAGCAGTTTTGTCGGGTGTGACTGACAGAAGGCTGGTGAAACAACACACACGGAATTACAGTGAGACTGAAGAAAATCATCAGGAATCAAGAAAACATGATATCGATGTTCATGTTGAACAACAAGCAGCAATTAAAGTAGTAATGAACTTAACAGTCTCTGTTTCAGCAACGGTACAGTTTTAAACCGTCAGACCAACATCATCTGGATTAACAGTGACTGATTAAAAAAATCAGAACTACTGTTTTTAATCAAGACGATGTGTGGAGACATCAACAACAGAAAGACAAACAAAGATGGAAGGACAGAAGGTACAGAAGGATTCACATTCAGTTACAGTTTGACACCAAACGTCACCAACGTTGTGCTGATGATCAAAACCAACAGGGAACAATTCAACCGGACAAAAAACTTCCTTTTACTCTGCTGGTTTGTACGATCAGTATTAAAATTTATCAACAAATTAGCAGCATCCAAACCTTCCAGTGTTCACCAGCTCGGACCTGTGAATGTAGAGGACAGACAGAAACAGCAGAGGTCAGAGAGATCGGGGTCAGCGTGCAGACAATAAGAGAGGATCTGTGAGAGCAGAAAGACGAGGACCGGAGCAGCTCAGGTATGATTAGACGCTGAGCAGCTGGAGGGCGGGAGAACCTCCTTAAAACACCAACGTGTCAGCGGGTCAGAGGGAATATTCCACTACCCATCGACCTGAGCATGAGGCTACAGCGGGCCTGTTACGCAACGGAACAAATCTGACTAAATGTGTCACACTGAGCCCGGGATAGTCGCTGCACGCAGGGCGGGACTGATCCGCCGGCCACACCTCCAACAGCTCAGTGACCAGAATGTAAACATTTCTTTAAACCTGCAATTACTCCAGAGGTGTGAAGCTACCTGCAGGGTTGTTGCGGTTGTTCCCGCGCCGTATTGGTCCGAGCCGGTGGCCGAAGCGATTGTTCCTGCGCTGGGGGCCGGTGTTCGATCTGTAGGCTCCTCTCCTGGGTCCCTGCAGGAGGACAAACGTGAAGTTTCACTCTGATTGTTCTGAGTCGTCTCCATCAGATGGATCACGTGACGCTCTCACACTCACCATGTTGCCTTCTCGTCTCCTGCTTTGCTCGTCGGGCCAGTTGGAGAATCCTTCGTCCTCCATCAGAGCCATCTCGTCACTGTAGTCTATATCCGGCTCACTGACACAAACACAAGTCTAGTTAATTAATGCAGCAAGAATAAATGATTTCACTTCCTCTTGTTCTGAGGAGCATTCAGAAGCAAAACATGACAAACAAACACCAAAACAAAGCCACAAAACAACAGTTATACATTTGTGTAACCTTCCACAGCCGACAATAAATTAATATGAATGTTTTGTTTGTTTCTATTAAAGGTTATCTCACTGAAAAAGTACCAAACCCACATGAGCCAACAGGACGATGCCTTCAATACTACAAAATACTCCTAGATATTTAAATACAAGCTTAATGAATCATCTTATATAACATGTATAATAACAATCTAATCAGAATACTGTTTATTTATCACAGCACGTTTTCCACTCAGTCAAGTATTCAGGATTAAACTCATCATATTCATGATTCTTCACATGTAAAAGACAGAATATGGTCAGTTTGGTAACTTCCCTGTAATCTAAATGTTGAATTAGGTGCAAAAAGCGAAGAAGAAGAAGAAGAAGAAGAAGAAGAAGAAGGAGAAGAAGAAGCAGTTCAGTTTCACCTGACTGGCCCCAGGGGGCGCTGCGACATACTGTTCCCTGATATGGTGACTTTAACGCCCTCCAGCCTCTCCTGCCGCCTCCTCTCCAGGTCGTGCCTCAGGTCCCCCGGGCCTCGCACCGGCTGCGAGCACATCATCAATCAGATCAATATGAAAATCTAATCATAGAGCATTTCCACTCTATCATCAGCATCCACTGCCATTCAGGATGCCGACACAGGATTTAAAGAAAGAGTTTCTTGTTATTCACCTGCAGGGGTCCCAGTCTGGAGAACAGAGGCTCATCGTCATCAAGCAGCGAGTTCATGTTTAAACTGAAGCCTCTGCAGAAGAGCGAAGACAAACAACAGTAAACACACAGCTAATAAAACAACATGAAATGAAAAAACTAAATAACAGACCAGACTTCATCTACTACCAGAACATCACTCGTCTTTTCAACAACCAGCATCTGACCAGCTAAAAATATTTGCATCTTCACAACCAGAAACAAGGGAATGAGTTTGTTTATGAACATGTGCGTCATGTCTGCCACCGTGTGACGTACCGGTTGGAGCTGAACCGCTCGTCCAGCGTCAGCTCCTCCGTCTCCTCTTCAGGGAAGCCGCCTTTCTGTGGAGCTGAGAAACGCTCGTTCAAGGTGACACCGCCGTCTCTGAAGTACTGCTCTGTGAACGCAGACGACAAAAACCTTCAAAAGGGAGATTCAGGTGTTTTTAAATCTGTAGACTTTAGAATAACAACATAAACAGTGAATAAGATGTGGAATTCAGAGTATAGTATGAGATAATAGGAATATAGGAATTCTTAATTTTCAGCTATCTACTGGTACAGGTGAAATTATAGATGATAAATATGGACGCTTATAAAAAGCCAAATTACTTTCAAGGACTTAAAAGATTAAAATAGCTGCTGGTTTGTGATCCACCAATGAACAGAGAGAAGAAAGACAGAAAGAACACAATACCTGTTCAACAAGTGTTTGTATTTTGGTCAATAAATAACTGGATACAAATTCTACGTTGAAGGAGTTTAAGAACTTTTATATTATTATGTAGCCGTGTTGTGAAATGGCTAATAAGTCAGGATAGAGTCCAAACACTCAGAGATGTAACATAGATTTGCGTGTATGTGTGATGACCTTTGACGTGGTGCACCAGCGTGATGATTTCCTGGGCAAAAGTCCCGGTGTGCGTGGCGGTCTCCCGATATGTCCCAGAATGCTCCAGCATGGGCAGGAAGTCCAGACGCTGGCGACCGACGTTGACCAGGTCCAAGGAGAGCTGCCTGTCTGAGGAGTAACACAGCGAGCTGCAGAGGAGAGAGAAGAAGAATGAAACCGGCCAAGAGTGAAATCTGTTCTTCTGATTTAGTGCAAAGAAAAGTGACTGTAAGATTCATTTACCAGATGTTGTGACAGGAAGTAAACCAGTTTATCTTTTTAATGACAGATACGCTGCGTTGCTCACTTTGTGTATTTGTGTATGATGGATTTACTCCTTAGAAAGTTTTAGTCTGAGTCAGTTTTAAAAGGCTGTAATTACTGTAGCCTGAGAAAACAAAAACAGAATTCTAGTGAACTCGGTGTGAGCATGAATACTTTTGTCCCTGACATATCTGAGTGAAGAAAGATAAACAGAAGCAACACCTTTACCTTACCAAACAAACTTACCTTCCATGAGTTCCACAAACTCCATCGTTTACAACAACTACACGTTGAGCCTTGACACTACACACAATCAGACAACTCATAATCTCCATTTGGATATTTAAAAACAGCTTAAAGAGGAAGATGCAGGAGACAGAGAAAAGTTACCCCCTCTGCTTTAACAGACAGGTGAGTTAAACGTTGGGTGAAAGTTCACACTTCTTTTCTCGTTTGATCCGTTAACTCTTCAATTTGGCGCCGTAACATTGGGCAGACTCCAGATGTGTTATCTGAATCCTCAGATGAATACTGCTGACATTTTCACGAGTCACCTTCAGTCGTCCTCGATCAGTGACGACACTTTGGTCCGACTCGCCCCGAACAGTTCCTCCAGGATGTGACGCAGCCGCTTGGCTTTGAATTTGCTGTGATCAGTTTATGAGATATTTTTAACCAAGACGTCAATTTCTCCTCTTAACAGCACTGATGACTCTTCGATCTCAAAATGGGCCAGCGTGGAAAATCAGTCATGAGTTTAACATCTCTTTTTGTCAGTGTGGTGATGAACTTCTGCTTTCAACAGCGACAGTGATTCCGGCTGTCTTGTGTGAGAAGCACGTCGCTTCAACTTCCTCCATTTTTCAGCGCTGAACACTGATATTTCTGGTCACGGCTTCTTTCTCCGATGACAGCAGTGATATTTGCAGTCATGGCTTTGATTTCTCCAACTGATGGCGCTCATGAGGCTACGATTTCTTTTTCAATCGATGTATTTGTTCTTGGCCTCAATTTCTCCTTTTAACTGCAGTGAAGTTTCTGTTCACGGCTCCAATTTCTGCTTTGAATTTATATTCTGCCAAGTTTTTACGCGGCAGCCACATCTGTCTTCTTCACCAGCTGCTTTGGAGTGTAAAAGAGATTCACTTCAATACAATCAGCCGTAGATGATTGTGTGTTTTTTCATCCTTCAGTCCATCAAATGTAGCAAACTGGACAAAAACAAGACTTGCTGGTTGTTCATGTTTGTCTGAACTTCGATGTGTCTCAGCATTCACACAGTGGACATGCTTTAAATCTTCGTCCCAAAATAAGTTTGCGATTAAATAAGCAGTCGTTCCAGATTTCAGTGTTTGGCCAATAAAGGCAGAACCTCTTCTGAACTCGTGCCGGAGCACTTTTGTCTCCACTTCCTCCCACGCAGCACATCACAGACCTTGGTTTGGCATGTGGACAAACAACTCTCGTCAAGCACAAAAATGCTCTCATCTTCCTGTAAAATATCTTGATTTATGCCATTGAAACATTTCAAACATGCTCCTCTTCATCTCAGAGCACTTCCTTCCTGAAATGACCAACTCTGAACACAGAACAGGTCACACTGTGTAGCCATATCGCCAACAGCGCTGCTTAATATTCTTCGTGTCCGCTGTGTGACTTCCCCTTCTCAAACAAGAGCAGTAGACATTTCCTCCCTCAGTTTCAGCATTATTGGGTTTTTATTTCGTGATCCAGCTTCACAAACAACAACTCCAGTTTCTTCGAATGAGCCAGAGACTCGAAAATGCCGCCTGTGGAAATCAGCTCACGCGTGGCATCAATCAGGAGGTGGTTAAACACAAAATGAGCAGCATAGAAATCGTCCCAAATACGAGAGCTTTGTAGAAACGTGCTGTTCATCAGCAGACTGCAGAAATGTTTCTTCAGGTCTTCGACATACAAAAACACTTAAGTGAGTGATGACATTTCGCAGCATCTCTTCAAACCAACTTCTCCGACAGGTTATGTTTACAGGCTTCATGTCACGGTCCATTTCTGCTGCCTCGTCACTTCACTCTTCACTCTTCACCTTGATTTCAAAGTTTCACTTCTTCTGAAACCTTCGCACAACACACAAGGAAATCAGAAGGCCAGTGGTGATTGTAGGGTTACGCCTGCTTGCATTGGTTGGCTGGCCTCTGATTGAATCCTGCCAGAGCCACCGTTCATATCGTCCTGTCGATCTGCCTCCTTTTTTGTTGAGAATTAAAGGAGGGATGAAAACATCCTCATTACGATGCCTTGTGTCTGTCCAGTGTTCTCCTTCATTATCTTGATTTGTCGAGTTTTCAACTGGCCAGTCAGTGGAGAACTCAAACTGTGGCTTCAGTAAGTGATACGGTATTGAAGGTGATGTGCGCTCCTGTATCTTACATTGGGACTGAATTCCAGGTCCTTCATCATCAGTGCATAATCACAAAGGCAATGTGAGAAATCTTGACTCAGTACATTTCCAGTTCCAATTCTTTCAGGCAAGTTTCGACTTGATGTTTGTCTCCCGTACTGAAATCTCTATGAAGATTGATTCCGGCTCCAAAGACACTCCACTTCTCTTCAGTGATGCAACTCTTTAGGAAACACAAGTTGTTTCTCTGGGCTTCTAGGGTAGAACTAGCTTGTGTTCCTTCCTGGAGTCAATCCACAGGTTTTCATGTGAGGGCGACATCACCTTTGGATGATTTTTTCTTGCAGTAACTTCTCTGCAAGGCTTCCCGATTGTACGATATATTCTGGTAGATGCTTGTAACAGCAGCGCCTTACGAGGAAGCACGTTTTCAAACTGAGGCGCACATTTTGGCAGTTTTATCCAAACTGCAACACAGTCAAGATACGAGAAAATTAATGTCCTCTTCTTCTCAGTTTCTTCGATCATCCTCCACTCTCCACATGACGATGTGGTGACTTTCATCTTCCCGTCACTGAAGAGAAGTGTGAACCTTCACCTCTCACCCCTGATAATTTGATTATAAAAAAAATACTCTACCTGTTTTGGTTTACGGGTCGACTCATGTCCACTTTGATGGTGAGAGTTTCCTCCGTTACAACAGTCACGTTATTGGTTTTCTGATCGTTCCATTGGTGCAGCCGTTGACGGGGCATTTTAGGGTCCAAGTCAATCTTTGGTAGATGCCGGTCCAGACTTCCAGGCCTGTCATGTTTCCACTCTTGAAGCCTCGTTTCTTCTGCCCAGTCATCCTCCTGTTCAGCGGGATCCTCATAACTATCTTCCCTTACGGGTCGGTACCCTGGTCTTTGCTCTTCACGAGGAGGATCTTGGTATCCCTGGGAGGATTGCTGAAAGTGTTGTTGATTCCTTTGCGGTCCAGTCTTTCCACCCTGGCCGCGAATGCTCCTGCCTCTCATGGGGCGAAAACCTCCCCTCCCCCTGAGGTTCACGGGACCATCTCGATTACCATATCTCATAGTGTTTGGTCTGTCTTGTGTCGTGGGGCTCCTCCGAGTTTCATAATTGAAATCTCTCCACTTATCTTGAAAATTATGTCCTCTTGCGCCTTCCCGATCATCCGATCTGCGGTCTGGTGTCCTGAATCGCTCCTGAGAGGAGCTCACTGGACGGGGGCTCCTCTGACGTTCAAAGTCAGGGTCAACATCTCTGCGACCGTCAAACTGTTCCCACCGTGATGGTGATCTGCTGTATGCGATGCCGTGATCATGTTCAATGACGAGTGGTCCCGAGTGCCCAACGTCTCCACGAGGAGAGTCTCCTCCAAACCCATCTCTGGGCGCGTCCACTGAGAAACGCTGTTCCCCAAAGTCCTCCTCATTCCTGTACCTGTGGCAGCATAAGAGGAGGTGACACGGTTCAACAGTTATTCATGGGACTGTCACATCTTCACATGTGGTTTTACATTTACACCTGAAATTAGCTTTGGACCAATCTCACAGTCCTAATCAGATACGTGTTCTATCATCACTGTTTTTGCCATTGGAACTAGGGGTGGGACAAATGGATCGATACAGCAATATATCGTAATGCTTCCTCTTGAGATATGATGATCAATACACTGTCAACAAATATCGATATTCTTATGAAAACATGCAACAGATTCCCCTGACAATTTGACCCGGTACGCTGATGGACATGGTTAAGTTGCTGTCAGTGAAGGGAAGTCAGACGCATCATCATTTTATCTCACTTATATCGTGACGTACTGTTAGACAAATGTCACTGTACTACGGATTTTACTGTATCGTATAACTCTGTGATTCCCACCTCTAATGATTTCATTTGCATTAACAATTAGACTATGTTCAACAGAAGCCATGCAGAGATTTTTAAGTATCAGTAGAAATTGCAGAACTGTACAACTCTAAGCCATGCAATATGTGTTAATCTAAGTTTAAGCCATGCAATATGTGTTAAACTACTATTTTACATTATGGAAAGTAAGGCATGTTGACAGTGAGGAATTGTGCTCTATAGAAATTACGAAAGATGAGAATCCTCCGCATTCTTCGTTTCCTTTTTCCCTGCGATAGTGCGGCAAAGTCTTTTGCTTTAAATTTACCCAAGATGATTGCCGTCATCCATTTCTCTCCGTTGCCTTTTAAACGGCGGGTTCCTCTCCTGATGTGACTCCTCTCTTTGTCTGCCTCTACCAGGACCCTGTGTGTTCCTCCTTCCTCTGTCCCAACCTGCTCCCCTTCTTTGGTCATCTGACCTCACATTTGGACTGAGGTCTTTGAACCTCCCTCGACCTCGGCCCTGCTCCTCCCTCCTCCAGCCCACCCCCGGCTCTCTCTGCTGGTGGTCTGAGTGAGACCTCGGTGTCGGCGGCAATCTTTCCCTTGTCAACCTCGGAGGCGACTGCGACGGCCTCCCTCTATTTTCAAAACTCTGGAAGTGCTCTCTAAACCCTTCTCTGCGTCTGTCTCCATCTCCTCCTCCATCATGTGGGAGCGGGGAAAGCCTCCGGTTATCATAGCCCATCACATCACGGTGAGGTGATGGCCTCCTGCGATGGAAATCCTCCTGGTTTGGGTGACGCTGATGGCCAAAGTGGCGGTCATCTGAGAAAAGAGGGGATCTTCTCTGGCCTTCTGGGTACGAATCTTCCCTAAAGTAATCCAAGTGTTCCTCTGGATCTTCTCTGAGGCGCTGTTTCCTGTCTAACTCGTCCCCGTCCAGCCCTGCAACAACTTTGTAAGGATCAAAGTCAGGTTCCTCCCATGGAAACCTCCTGAAAAAGTAAATAAGAAAGATTCCCATGTATCAATAAATCAGCATTCCCACGAGTTTAAAGTTACACAGATCTTGTAGGACATAATTATGAATACGAAATATAGGAAATGTATTTACCTGTAACGCGGTGATCTCGACCGTGGTCTTGACATTCTGTCAACCTTTAAGAAAAGAAGACAACACCTCACATTACAGGCAGTTCCAACTAAATTACTGCATCTACTCATGTTATACAGGAGGATCATTTTATGGAGGATGACTGATGATTAACTACTTTAAACTGTTTCTGTCAACAGGGACAAAGGTCTCCCCTGGGTAGGCTCCAGTCACCTGTTTTATGTCATATTGTGCAGGATAAATTGAGCTGGGCAGGTGGACAGAATCTGGGCTGGTTTACACTGAGTGGGGCAGGTAACAGGTCCTGACATCATGACTGGAGGCTTGGCATGCACGTTGTAACCCCCACAAAAACAAGTTAAACTGGATGTGTAGGATGACATCACTAAACCTGCTGTAGTGTTCAGGTTTTATAGGTGTGCAATGTAAAACAGTTAGGAGGGCTACCATGACATTTAGATGTAGGCCTATTTTTAAGTCCTATGTTTACATTTGTATTTGTTCATATTAGTGCAAAACAGGCTTGTATGTTGAGTTACTGGGGGGAGAAGAAAAACAACACAGCAACAACAAGAACACACAGCAAATGTCAATATGGGTCATAAAGAGCTGCTTTATCTGAGGAGGACGTGCTGAAAAAGTCAGTGCACCTTTAAATGTTAATAACATTTTCATGATTATCTGGATAATATCACGATTCACAATAATGTTGGATGGGATAATCGTGACATGAAATTGTCATATCGCCCAGGTGTGTCCATGTGTGGACTTTAGGTAATTGTCAACGCCTTTGTGAGGAACCACAATACTGTTGGTTTTCTTTATCAATTAATTTGGATTGCTAATTATAGGTAATATTCAGGCTTTTGTTATGAATTTGGACAGAATTTGGAAAACTTTTTGGCTGGATAACTTCAAGCCAATCTGGCAACGGCCTTTCCAAACAGTTCTACTAACATGAGAACCTTTGTAAAAGTAGAACTCATTGAAGAGCTGTTGTGTTTAAAGGTGTGCTCTGTAGTTTAGGAGAAACAAAAGTCTTTGTTTTCATGACTGAATATAACTTTTACTGTGTTTACATGTGGCGGACCCTGCCATCTTTCTAGATTCAAACAGTGTTCTGGGACCTTATTTTCCTCTGACAACAGCTTAATTCACTGACAGTAAAGATAAATATTTCTGAGTTTGTATTATTACCTCATTAATATTGTAAATACTACAATCCTGAGTGCCCTTTAAGCTTCAGATAGCTGACTTAATAAACGGATTTAAGTGCAGGACAGGCAGTAATGATGATTGACATCGACTTACAGGATATTATTGATTAGCAAATGAATACTGATTGCACATTGATCGATTTTCCCTAACCAGAGTGGCATGTGAAATAAAAACTTCACATTTTGGTTTGGTGGACTATATAACACCTTAGCTCGTGTTATTTAGTTAGCTAATTACGGAGAAGACATGCCAATTTTAGCTAAACACAGTGTAGAGTTCAGTTGGGACGCATTCCCTGAATATTTGTTCCATTATTAGTCCAAGCGACCTAACTTGTGGCTGGCTAACGCTAAAGCTAATTAGCAGCTAGCTAACGTAACTGTAAGCGGTTAACTCACCTTCGTCCACGGCGCGCGCCAGGCTAGCGCGGCTAACGTTAGCTAAAGCGACGATAAGCACAGCAAAATATCGCAAAATTACAGTTTATATTGTTAGAATATCACCCTGTTTATGACCAGATATATACAGAAGACAGCTAAATGCGTTGCGTTGTCCAATAAAGTCCGTTAGAACTGGTGTTGACATGAACTAGCTTACGATACGTGAGCTCCGCAAACCGAGCTCGGAGCTTCCGGCCTAGTGCTTTCAAAATAAAACTCAGTTCTGTCCACTCAGCTCAACAAAATAAAAACAAAAACACCAGACAGTTCTATAAATTAATAAAATAATAATATATTAATTTGCAACTGTTCTCTTAATTATCAATAATGATTTACAATAGCCAATTTATTCTGAAAACGTTGCTGTGTGTCAATACTGAAAAATTACATTAAATTTAGAGCTTCCTGTTATAGTTAATGTCTGGATCTATGGAGGAGTGTTAATGCCAGGAGGAGGAAAACACAGAGAGGAGGAAGTGTTTGTTGTCATTATGCACAAGAGAGAATTAACTTATAATACAGTTCTGCAGGAAAAAAAGTCAAAATGTTGAGAATTAAGTCAAAATGTTGAGAATAAACTTGACATTTAAAGATTGAAGTCGACCTTTTGAGACGACACCCAACAGCACATATGACTGCCTCAACAAAATACCTTGGTGAAACTGTAATTAAGTAACAATTAAGTTATTTCTCTAGCTCATAAACACAGCATACTGTTCATTATTAGGACTTGTGTCAAAAACTGCATCAACGCAGAAGGAAAACACACACAAGCTTGGAAGAGGCGGCTGCACAAACACTGGATTTCGACTATTTCTTGAAGTGCATTTTGAAAAACACTTCCTCCTCTTATCTTTCTGTCTCACCCCTTATCGCCCTTATACTCTTCCATATAGGATTCACTTAATTAGATGAGGGAACAGTATAAGTAACTGGGCCACTAACCCACATTTCTCTCACTCTCTGTTCAGTAATGTACAGCCTTGTTCGTTAACTGAACAGCACCTGGCCTGATTTGCTTTCCGGTAAAAGATGATTTTCTACACGACCTATTTTGGTGCATATTTCCAAACATGTTTCCAATTTAATTCACAATAAGCCTGGAGCTTTAAAGCCCCAGAGGTAATAATGTGGCTGCATCTCCTGTCCTGTTAAGGTACCACAGACTGTGTCAATTCAGTAGATGTGGTGGTTTATGTGAACTATTTCCATGGGGAAAGGAAAAGAAGCCGTGAAAGATGGACATAGAAATGTTGACTTAAACCTCATAATCTTTGTATTTTCTTGTCAGTTGTTTATTGTTTATTTGTTCCCTCATTTCCAGACTGAAACAGGCATCTTGTGTAAATTAAACATCAGAGCTTTTACAGTCCAAATAATAGCTTTCCTGTACCACCAAATTATCACATTTAGTAACGTTTCCCTCCAAAGTTCAAGACGAGGACAATTTGAAATGATTCACGATGATTGTGCATGACAATCAATGATTTTTAACCTATTTGTAGGTCAGACTTGGTGCCAACTTCTGGGCAGTGATTCCATTCAGATATTCTTCCAAATTGAACTAACTGGTCAGTAATTGTTTTATTTTGAAAGCTGAAAGGCTAAACAGGAAGTTGTGACCTGCTCCCAGTTATATGTGCACAGATCGATCATCTGATCTGCAGAAATCTCTTGTATACATTTATTTTTCCATCCAGCTTTTGCAGATCAGTTTTAAATACCAGTGCAGCATAAAGTCGACACACAGTGAGATGTGATGATAATAAAAGTGTCTGTGTGAAGCTCTAGAGGAATAATAACATCTTATACAGTTTATAATCTTTAACATTTCCCCTCTTTCAGCCTGTTAAACATGTTTTATTCATCCAGCTCACTGACACAAATGGGTTGATGGAGTTTATTGTTCTTTTTCAGCAGTAATCCATGCACCACATCTACAATGATATATTCCACCAAGCTGCAGTGTCACAGAGTTAAGTAATATTAGGATAAACATTATGTCCTTTAGTTTGACTTCATATACAAGGGGACCCAGGAGACCCTCTTACAATGAGTTTCAGCAGAATCTGGAGGAGCTAACGCGGAGAGAGGGAAGCCGTCAGGTGAGCGGAAAACATAAAAGCAAACGCGCTGAAGGTTGCAGCAGTGACGGGTCAACACCTTTCTTCCCTCAGCGTGGCACCATGGAGGAGCAGTGGAGTCGCTTTTCCACGTCTAGAAGGATTTTCAAGAGCTTTCTCTGCACCAGGATCCAAATTTGATTCCTTCCTCACAGTTCCTACCCCCCTAAAAAGGCCCTGTGACTGTTTCAGCAACAGCAGCATCAACCTACCCTGGACACCACCTTCTGTCAACCAACTCAACAGATTTAAAGGGATTTTGCCTTAAATACGCAGAAATTTGTACAGAGTTTGGTTGGTGTCTTGTCAAAAAAACTGAAAGATTTTAGTGTTTTTCAGTGAAATTAGGGGATGGGACAATTTGGGGGGGGGGGGGGGGGGAGAGAGAGACAATTTACAGTAAGTGTAATTAAACAGTTGAATAAATATGTGATTTTGATTCTGATTCTAATGTTTTTGATGATTTTTCAGGAGAAATGCTACAAATTCAGTTCCGCCAGACCATAAAGTTAGAAGATATTGTTGAATTTACAAAAATATATAACTGAATGTTTGAATGGATGCAATAGAATGTGTTTTCCTTAAATACTCAGACATTTGTACAGAGTTTGGTTGGTGTCTGATCAAAAGAAATCAAAATAATTTAGCATTTTTCACCAGAATTACATAAATGGCATCAAACACAATGTAATGAAGTGAAGCTGATGAAAAATGCTAAATTCTTCATGTTTTTTTGACCACGCATCAACCAAACTCTGTACAAATTTTTGTGTATTTAAGGAAAAATTAAGGAAGGAAGGAAACATTATGGTCTGGTGGAGTATTTCCTGTATTTTTTCCAAAATAGCATTTTGCCTGAAAAAAATCACTGTTTTCTATAAATATTTATAACTTTTTAAAGAGTTTGGTGCGGGACTTGTGGTTGAGGTTCTGCTGTGGGATTCTGGTCTTATTACTTTAGTATCTACAACCCTGGGTAACTCTGATCGTCCTCAAATGAACCTTGGTGGTAATTCCAATTTGCTTTCCCATAACTGCCTTTCTCAGTCACTTCCTTGTGATCTGCCTCATCAGGTGCAGCTGAAATCCAAACACAGACCTCCTCAGGGAGTATTTGCAGTTCTTGTTTGTCTACTTCCAGGATATCAGGGTGGAAAAGGGCCGTTAAACAGCGAAAGTGCACATGCTGGATGAAACACAGCCTGAAGGCAAAGCACAGAGGACGGGTTGTTTTAAGGGGAGATGCTGACTGCACAGAGGTTTAAGGCCTCGGAGGTGATGAGCTGCGAGGTGGTGAACGCTGTTTCACACCAGAGTCTGTTCTGAATCGGTGAGGTATATTTTAGTCGGGGTGGGATGAGCTGAGGTGGAGATACAAGCGTCTTCAGAGCAGTGAAACACACGACTACTGTAAGTGCACACTATAAACTGCAGCTAGCGTGGTTACAGTCAGTGCCAGACAAATACACAACACACGTGTCAATGTTTCCTGACCTGCAGATAAAAATACAGGACATTTCACATATTTTTTCCCCCGCCCGTTTTCCCCTCCCAGGTTTTTTTCTTCATATCCCTCCTGTGGATTTGTTGCAACTCCACAAAACGTCCATCGATGAGCAGCAGAAAAACCGAAGCTAAAGGCTAAAAGTGTTACGGGTCAACAGCAGGGTTATAATATCAGTTGTTGATGAGTTTCTCCAGCTTCATGGTGACAGGAAATCTAGAGCAGACCGGGTTTGACAGAAGTCAGCAGTCAGCAGTAGAGCAGGTCGGAGGTGAGATTAACACACAGGAACCATCAGAAACACCGACAGAAAGAGAGAAACTCTCACACACTGTTGAAGTACACAGCTACAACCATAAACAGCTCAACTAGCTAGTCCTCACTGAAGATGCTACACAGTATTCACACAACAGTGTCTGATTCACGGCTTCCCTCAGAGCCGCGCCCCGCCCGCCATGACAGACTCCTCCACCCACACAGATCTATTTACAGTTTTACAAAAGCAGAGGTTAAAGCTACGGAAGCCCGGAGAGGCAAGTGAAAAAGAAAAGACTAAAGAAAACCCCAGTCATCTATTTTCTAAGTCCGTTCTTAATTGTTTCCTCTCCAGTGTTTATGACTGAGAGAAAAGGTTTCACCAGGATAATCAATCTAAGTTTCTTTATTTTTTTAAATCTGTGAAACATTTTTATCCTCAGGATCAGGTTTTTCTATTTATTGTGAAAAAGAAATGATCCTGAGAAACCTTTTTTTTCTGCTCTTTAGTCGTAAACACGGGAGAGAAAACTATTTGCGTCAGACCTTGAAACAGATCCCCAGATATTTTTTCTCTCACTTGTCAAGGCTTCCGTATGAAGCGGATGATACTTGATGTTTTGTGGCAGTGCAGCTGGGCAATGCTGGCTCGACAGGAACAGATGCAGAGGAGAGGATGATGTTTGTCAGGGACACATGGTTTGTAAAAAGATGCGGTATGATGCTGGAGGATTAAGTGAAATGTCTTAAATGCAAAAAATGTGAAATCTGTAAATGAGGAAGTTGATGTGTGCAGTTTCTGACCTGGAACTCGTGCCTGTACAGTGAGTTTTATAAGTTTGCAGTCGATTTTCTTTCCTAAAACATGCAAGAATGACGTTCCCGCTTCCTGCTCTGTCACATAACCACCTCATAAATACACTTCACATTATTTGCATGATCCTGACAAACGTTGTTGTGTTTTGTGAGTCAGAGTTGCCCGCTTGCACTGCCTCAAAATGTGTCCAGAAGCTTTACTGTTATGAGTTTGCAGAGTTTGGTAATACAGATGTGACGAGACATATTCAGCATTTGTTCCTTATGGAAGTGATGATTGTTGTTGTTGCAGACAGAGGTGAAGGTCTCTTGGTCTGTTTCTCCTGGCTCCTGTTTCTACTGAACCCACCAGCTCCTGAAAACCTCCTGAAATAGACAAAGAGGACAAAATAAAAGTGTTAGCAGATCAATATGACGACATCGTGCACATCTGTAAGGTGTATTCAGTCTCTACCTGGCTACTGGACATCCAGTTTGCTCGGGCCGATGCTGTGGATGAGCTGGGAGGATTCAGAGGCGGCGCTGTAAGCTTGGATCAGCAGGTTCTTGTTGAGGTCTCCCACCCCGCTGCCGGCCTGCAGTTTGGGGTAAGGGGGCGTCTCTGCACCCTGACGCTGTCCTCGTCCGTGGCCGTCGAGGTCCATCAGGTGCTCGAGGGGGCAGCCGTCCGTCCCCTCTGTGACCGGTGAAAACTCATGAGCGCTCGCCTGCTCCTCCCTGGACACTGGACTGATGGAGACAGATGGAGAACTTCAAGACACAATGATGACAGAGACAGAATATTTCATTATTGCACTTTTTTTCAGTATCTTTTCAGTTTTAAAGATGTAACGTGTAAAATGTGGCAGTCGATTGAAGGTAGCTTCATAACAACATGACGGCTGCTCACTCTACTCTTTGCTGAAGCGACTGGCTGTCATTAGCTTATTATCCTCAGATAACCGTGGAGCTACTGGCCCTATTAGGCACGGATCACGGGGGAGTCACTACAGGCGACTGGGGCTTGGCAGCCTCCCAGTGAACATGGCTGGGCACCAAACTGGGACTGTACACAGCTCAGACCAGGACCACGAGTCCAGGGACAAGAAGACACGGCAGGCGGGGACAGAAAAGAGAGAGTAGAAGAGTCTGTAGAGCCAGAATGTTTTCACATCTTACTCTGAGAACTGAGGATTTATTCGGACCAAACACGAGGTGATTGTGGAGACAAACCACCACTGTTCTGGTGAGTGTGATTTAGTCTAAGTCCAGTTTGAATAAAGTGTGTTTTATGATGAGCTAACGAGGCGATGAAGCTCGTTTCAGATCAGTAGGAGAGAAACTTGAATTCAGACGGTGTGCCGTTGTATTTACCCTAAAATAGACATTAGAATGTTTCCTTTCTTGACATTTTGTGAGTTTATTCAATTAATTTAATAGATTAAGAAGCAAACTTGCCGCTCGCTTACATCTCCCAGTTGAAACTACAGGGGATATCAGAATATCCCTGGCCATATTTTACACATTGCACCTTTAAATAACATACTGGGTCATTTCACACACACTTAAATGTGTCATGATGAAAATATGTGTTTTGAAAGAGATCTGGATGAAAGCAGTCTCCATGCTTGTGTAGTTTGTAGATGAACATGTCAGATTTCCCCCTGACGATAAATCTTTCTTCCTTCATTTGAGACTCTTTCTACCGTACAAACCTTTTGGATGTTTTCATGAGCATCACAGGATGAAAATGAAATGCATGACTGAGGAAAAGAAGCCAACAAGGCTGACAAACATTTGTTAAATGCACACATGTACAGAAAAACTGTAAAACAACTGTTATTCTTTTGAAAAACAGATGTGAACGTGAGCATGTAGTGTAAAAACAGCCCGAGACGGCTGAACACATCTTGGAGACCGTCTCACCTGACGTCCATGGACTGAACTCCGTCAGACAGCTCGTCCACGCAGCTCTTCTCCAGCGGTCCCAGCATGATGACGGGGGCTTCAGCCGGAGTCGGGGCGTCCTCCTCTGAGGCGACCGCAGCTTCTGCCCTCATGTCAGACGCTGTGAACACACGGACGTTTTAAAAAGCTTTGTTTTCTGGGATATTCACTATTTCTTCGTCTCTATTCACCGTTGTTTGATAAAAAGAGAAGGAGTGAAAAGACACCAAAGATATCCTAGTTTATGTCTCTTTATCTTTGATGTTAACTCTTATTGCAAAGACGCAGTCCTGAACTGATTCACTGTTGTTTTAATGTAAAGCACCAAGCTGGCTGCTAAGACATCTCTCTCTCATATCTGACTCTTTGAGCCATTTTGAACCATAATTTCATAATAATTAGGTGGAAACATAAAGTCTGTCTTGCTACTTAAAATATCTGTAAAGTGGTTGTTTTGCCTGTTGGTGACAGGCTCAGTTTGGTGACAATAAGTCAAATATCGCTATTTTTCAGACATTTCTTTTGAGATAATTTGTCCGTATTTGGTAAATATTGACAGACGTGTGTTTCACTTCCTCTTGGGTCACCGGTGCTGATGGAACAGTAGTAATACAACCCACTCTGGATCAGAGAGTTCGACTGATACTGCAGAGTACTTGTGTTGGTGTCGACCATCAGGCGGCACTGTTCCCCTGTCTGTCTGACACTGCTGAGTCACACTGCAGCTGAGCCTGATCTCATTACATTTTAGAGAAAACTAATAATGCAGGAGAAAGAAGAGAATGCCGTGGTGCAGGAAATTAAGACATCGGATGAGATTGTGAGCTCGACGGCGTCCAGGAGTTTCTGTCAAAGGAGGACGATGTAGTAAATGTTCACCTGCAGCAGCGGACAGAGGCTCCACTTCACTCTTACGTGTTCTCTTCATGATTTCCTCAATTCTCTGTAAAAACAAACAAAACACAAGTCAGAGAACAGACACAACCAGTGTGATTTGAGATGAAGTAACGGTGATTGATTGTACAACATTTTCCAGTTGTTGTGTGGGCTGAAGGAGAGAGTCTGGTGTAGGTCCAGACCTTCTGGAGGAATAAACACCTGGAGTCACCATCTATGATTCATGAGACAGATGTTACTGTGATACCTTCTTCCTCTGCAGTCTCTCCTGCTCCTCCTGGATGTGCAGCAGCTCTCTCTCCTGTCTCTTCCTCTCTGCCTCTTTCTGGGCTCGCAGGAAGGCTTCCTCCCTCTGAAACACGGCCAAGAACATTCTCTTTCTATATTTCATCATTTCAAATAACTAACTGATGCTAAAATGAGACACATACGACTTTACATCAAGGGAAAACACTGAACCATCTGTCCTCAGATCGAGGTCCCTTTACTTGTGTTTGGTTATACTTATTCCAAAACTTATACATCAAACTAAACAAGAAAGTAACAACTGTCACTCAGTAATCATCATTTTCGCTCAAGTCAAAGTGCCAAAAAGATTTCAGCTGTTCATTTAATTTCTGATCAGCTAAATATTTAATAAATAAGTAAATATGATCAACTTGGAAGGTTCAAGCACAAGTTATCTCGTCAGATTACAGACACACTGATGTAAGCTGACCTCTCTGTCCAGCTGATCCTGCATGTCCTTCCATCTCTGCTCCTTCTGTCGTCGCTCCTCGTCCTCCTTGTTCCTCCTGTCCTCCT
The DNA here is from genome assembly GCF_900880675.1 of Sparus aurata. Classification (NCBI taxonomy): domain Eukaryota; kingdom Metazoa; phylum Chordata; class Actinopteri; order Spariformes; family Sparidae; genus Sparus; species Sparus aurata. The sequence goes on from NC_044205.1 coordinate 27,439,625, forward strand.
CCCGCCTCACTCTCTCCTCCTCGGCCTGCATGGCAGCTCTCTCCTGCTTCTCTCTCGCCTCCTGCTGCCTCCTCAGCTCCTCCTCGGCCCTCAACCTGAAGGAAGACGTGATGTTTGAGCTGTGCAGGCCACAATCAGACAGAACAAAAACATTTCTCTTGCCTAATTTAAAGATAATCAAAAGTATTTTAATCCCAGTCATTGATTTTAAATGGATACTTAAAGTTCAAGTGCTGACAAAGATGATTGTTGGTGTTGGTGGGGTGATTTTTGTCATGTTCGTTGGCCTTTCGAGAACATCAACGAATGTTAATGCACAATCTCTCTCTAAAACAAAACAAAAGCCATTTGGCAAGTATTGTGCGAGACGGGCTGGGCGGAGCTGGAGGAGAGTCAGCTGCAGATCCAGACCTTCTGGAGGAGTATACACCCGGAGACACATCAGATTCTGCTCTGATCCGTGGCCGTCTACCGACAGGAGGAGAGCTCAGAGATTACTTTTTAACCCTTGGGATTAAAAGGTGGATTCAACTTCACTCCTATTTGTAAACCTGACCTACAGTCAATTAATCTGACTGTTTGTTGGTGGTGAACACATCATTAAACAACAACTGCTGATAAAAATCTATGTAATTTGAGCTTTAATAGCTTTATTCACATTATGATGCGTCTCGTTCGCCAATAAAGCAAAAAATCTCCATCACATTTTCCAGGATCCACAGCTTCAAATGTCTTAAAGGAGTCATCACCTGGTTTTTTACATATCCAGTCCCTCTTGGATCGCTTTGGATCAATTCTTAAAACTTATTACAATTTTTTTTTTTTTTTTTAATCAAACATAGAGCTTGTTCTGACCCTTTTTCATACCGCGACTTTCTCACGCGAGATTATGCGCGAGGTTTTGACCGGTCCGGATGTGCATTGTATTAATATGTAATGAGGCGCGCGTTGATTGGCCGCAGGAAGGACAGAGCCGGAATGGGGCGCGAGCCTGCATGCACACACAGACTCCACAACATAAACAGCCCCCTGTCATGGCGCACACACTAAATGACGAACCTTATGGAATTCAGGCATTTATGTACGAGCCGGAGTCGGAACCCGAACGGGAGAGTGAAGAGGCAGAGACGGTGAAGAGACACGTTTACAGCAGGACGTCTCTGAATGGTAAATTATTTTTTTTTCCGTCGTACTTTTCACACTCGTGTTTTACATGTAAGACCTGAGTTTTAATGCTGGCGGTCACGATGTATGGCGTGAAAATGACAGAGAAATAAGCAGATTCGGCGTGCTCACTCTGTCTGAGGACGGCTGTGAGCCGATGCTTAATATGCAAGTAGCCTCCTGTGGTAACATCACCACAGGAGCAGAGTCAAAATCTCGTGCTTTAGGAACGCGCACTACTGTGCGCTATTCCTGTTCGGAAAAAGAGCCAAAGCGAAAAAAATAAGCCACTTTCAGACTCCAGCTTTTCAGGCAAGTTTCAACAGAGGTCCAACAGCAATATGCATGATTTAACGAGAGAAATTGCGATTTCCAGGTGATGACTCCTTTAAAATGTCTTGGTTGTCTGGGAAAAAGTCCATGAAGAAGCTAAAGAATAATAGTTGTCAATGAGTTAGATATAAAAGCAGCTGCTGTGTCCAACACTCACCTCTCATCCTCCAGCCGTTGTCTCTCCTCCTGCTCCTTCTGTATTCGGGCCAGACGTCTTCTCTCTGCCAGCAGTCTGGACGCCTCCTCAGCGTCCGTCGTCCCACCAACACTCCTGCCTGTGGGCGTGCTGGGAGACTCTGTGTGTGTGTGTGGAGGGAGAGGAGATGGTTGAGTACGCAGGTGATGTAATTCACCTCAGTCATGTGTCGTTGTCGCTATTGTCCTCATAACTTTACAGCGTAGAATAAAAAGGCTGGTAGGGTTTAATGTTGAAACTACGGATGTACCGGCTGGTATGTGACTGACATTCACCAACATCAGTTGCAGATGTGAACGTGTTGAGTCTCATTAATTAAGCGTAGTGTAGTTTTACTCATGAGAAACAGGGTTATGCTAAAAGTTGTATTATGAATTTGTGCTCATTCACAGTGTAATGACTGGCTGAATGGTTTTCAAACATTTTTTAAAAGTTAGAGGTTTTCTTTGTTTCCTTAACACAGAAGTGAGAGTAAATAACAACACAGACACAAATCCAAAACATCTGGATCGGCCAAATTGCTATTTTAAAAATTAGCATCGGTATCAGTCTGCAATACGGTGCTGTTTTGTGATGTTTCATAAAATGGCAATAAAATGTGTTTTGTTTAGAAAAGAGGTTGTTTTTGCAGTCGTACTTTAATTATTTATTCCTTTCAAAGGTCTGTGTGGAAATGAAATCTCTTCCAGACCGGTGAGTTCAAGTGCAACCACACAGAGCGGAAAGACGACTTCTTCACAGAGAAGTTATCACCTGAATACAAAATGTCCCGAGGCTGACGGACACACTGTGCCTTTACCTGCATTCAGTTCTTTGCTGGTGGATTTGGGGATCTTCTTCTCCGACGTCTCAGACTTGGTGGATTTCCTCTCCAGTGTGCTGTGACCTTTGACCTCGCCGTGGCCCCTGTCGTCGGTACCAGGGGTGGTGGCCCTCTGCCGGAGCGGGGAGGGGGGGTACTGGCCGGGGGAGCAGGGCGACTGGGCGCGACTCCTGTTTGACCTCACCCTGAACACCAACACAGCCACATCAGGTCACCTGGACTCTAATCCAAGTGAGGTGTGTAGGTGTTACCTGTGTGTGTGTGTGTGTGTGTGTGTGTGTGTGTGTGTTCTGTACCGTTTCGGTGTGGCGGGGCCTTTGCTGTTGGCCCTGAAAGAAGAGCTGCGGGCCGGTGTGTTCGGAGTCTCACCCTGTAAGTCACATTCACAAATAATAACACACATTTTGAACAAACAGTCGACAATGACATTGTGCAGTGTTAGAAACATGCAGCTACTGACATCATAACGTCTCAGCAACATTAACATCAATAATTACTTAAAAAATATAAACAGTATATTGTTTATAACAGCTACATTAGAGACTAACATCCTCCTCCTGATCTGTTTCTTCATTCCATCCTCGTCTGGTGACTTTGTGGGTTACATTTGCATCTTGGTTTGTCACTTGTTACTGCCAATCATGTTTCAAATCTAAATAAGTTCCTGTACTGATGTCAGAGAGCGTCCATCCAAGAAAACTGTATGGATCTTTAAATGAACAAACAACAAGATTCTTTTTGACACTAGCTGCCCTTCAGTTCAAAATCAAAACTGATTTTCTGGATATTTGGTGAGTAAACATATGGAAGATCTTCAAAAAACACTGAAATATACACAGATCTTTTAATTTGTGTGTTTCCTGCTGAAAAATGCAAATAAAGTGTTTGATTATAACGTAACATATCGGAACTCAGACTCTCCAAAATAAACCAAGAAGGTTTATGAGAAATGCGTCCTTATTTTGAAGAACCAACAGCAGCAGTAAGAACACGCTGCAGTGGATATACAAGTGTGTGTGTGTGTGTGTGTGTGTGTGTGTGTGTGTGTGAGGGGACTCACCGTGGGTGTTTTGGCTTTGGACGTCTCGTCAGGGAATCCAGCGATGCTCCTGCGGTTTGAGGAACTTCTGTACGGTCTCTGGTTGCTGGGGGAAGCTGTTCGTTGGGACACAAAAGACACTGAGGGGTCATGGACCGACACACACACACATACACACACACACAGACAGATGAATAAAAACACAAATGCACACAACATGACGTTGACACAGAACAAGAAAAACCAGAGGAGACACACTTGAGCAAAATATTCTGCAGTAATTCTCCTGACTGCTGTGCTGAGCTCTCACAGTGAACTGCAGCGTCACTCAACATGTGGAGGTTTTTAAAATGAACATCTGTGACGTCTCACCTCTCTCTGGTGAATGCAGAGCGGCTGAAGAGTTGGAGAGCTGTTTGTTGAGTGGCGGATCCATCGCGGGTGGAGACAGGAAGTCAACAACTGATAAAAGAATAGAAACAGACACATACATGACAGTGAATCACAGTACTCACTGCTGCTGGATCGAAGGATGATGTAAATGTCACAAATATGTTCAATAACCGCCCTGATCCCAAAACAAACACTCGTCACACCACAAACACAAAACTGCCAGCTCACACAGAAAATAATCCTGCTGGTCGATAAGCTGCGCAGGCTGCTGAATAAATTAACCTTGAGGGATGGAAGACAGAAATGAAGCAGCAGAACGGAGAGCAGAGACAAACCTGCTTCATCATGAAATGGAGGATGACGAGGATACAGAGGCAGCCACTGCAGATGCGTGGAACTGAGAGGAAAATGTTTCCTACGGCACCTGAAGGCACCATGACAACATGATGTGTTCCTTATCATTCAGGTGAACGTCTGGAAGATGATTCTACAAAATAATGATGATGCAGCGTAATGTTGTGCTGTACAATCACCATCATTCAGATTCAGATTCCCCTTTATTGTTTTTATACTCAGGTACAATGAAACTAGATGTAAACAAACAGACTGAGAAGCTGAAGAATAAAGGCTCTTCTTTCACGCAACATGAATGATAAGTGAACACGTGACAGTTAAATTGCAGCAATATAAACATGATTTCATTTATTTTTGCTGTTTGGTGCTGTCACTGTTTGGAGTCTTTGCTCTTTTTCACGATGTCATCTACATCTTGTATCCTGCAGCTGATGTTTTCTTTAATTCCACAAAGACAATCAAAGTGTAATATTACAAAACAGAATGTTTTTATGTTGATAACCAGCTGGTGATCAAGTCTGAACATTTTCAAGATTCGATTACTTTCCTCTCAGGTTTTAGAGCAAAAGTGCAAAACAAAGGACATGGATTACTGCAGTGGCTGCTGTTGTAACACAGAACAGGGATGATTGGAAATGTCTGGTGTGTGTGTGTGTGTGTGTGTGTGTGTGTGTGTGTGTGTGTGTGTGTGTGTGTGTGTGTGTATTGACCTGGTTGCACTTGCTGGTGTGTAGGTGGGGTCTAATAAGTTTCACAGATAGCTACAGGGTAAATGTCTGGCATGATGTATTGTGTGTGTGTGTGTGTGTGTGTGTGTGTGCGTGTGTGTGTGTGTGTGTGTGTAGGCGTGTGTGTGTGTGTAGATGAGGACGGGTTGGGTTCAGACTGGGTTCCCTGCTGAGAACGATATGTATGCATCACTAAACACGGCCCTGGGCCAGGAAGACAGGAAGTGGAGCAGCCCTTTGTTGTGATATGGGCGGGGGTTTGTGTGCACGCGTGTGTTTTCTGTGTGTTTTCTGTGTGTGTGTGTGTGTGTGTGTGTGTGTGTGTGTGTGTGTGTTGTGGGGGCTCCCAACCAGACACTCATTATCCACAGAGGAGAACATAAGTAAGTAAGGATGCTGTGTGTGCCGTGAACTGCTGCTGAAAATGGTGAAAAACAGCACTGATGTTTTTTTCTGTTTCACACAAACAAACACAAATACAGTAAACACACAATCAGTGTTGGAGGTCACACACATGTTTGTCTTAAAGGAACAGTTCACCCAAACATTTTGGGAGCTTCACAGCAAAGCAGCATTGCAGAATTCTCCTCAACAAGTGAAGCAGCTGGAGACTCATTTTAAAAACAAAATGGCTCCATGCAGCTCGTCCAAGTCTGCAGAAACTCAGAGATCCCAAATCGATTTGAAAAGATATTAATTTCACCCTTTTCTAAGTCTAAATCGTCACTGTAGATGACTCTCTGTTGTACTGTGAAGCTCCAGAAATGTTCTGTGGACTACAAAACTTCACCTGACTTTCCATCAACATGTTGGTGAGGAGACGATGACTGGATTTACATATTTGGGTGAAATGTTCCTTTGAAGCAACAACACATTCTTGCAGATTTCATCACCTCAATCGTTCTTTTCAACTCATAAAGAAATGTTGATAAACCAGATATCTTCGTGGAGAGAAATACGTATTTAGGGATGGAAATGTTATGCTATTTCTTTAATCGCTAGTCAGCTGCGTTAACAATCAATTATCAGGAAATAATATGTGTGGAACTATTCAAGTTGCTATTCATTAACTAGTTTGACAAAAATCTGAAACAAATCGAGGCTCCTAAATGGCTTAAATTTACTTCACGGACACAGTAAAAGTGTCTCAAATTCAAGGTGGTTTTGAGAATCACCTCTGTGAGAGTCAGCCGTTGCCAAATAAGGTCAAATCATTAAAATCTAAACTGTAATTGGCTATAATATGTAAATATCATGCAGTTTGTAATCAGACTGAGGAGCAGAGAGAGGAGACAGATGGAGCGTGTTTAAAATATTCCATGCTACAAATGTATAATCAAATCAGCAGCGTTTTCTGAAGATGACACACACTGATCTGCTGTACAGATGTGTGCTTACATAAAGAGCAACACTTTAAGAATTACTCACATTTTAAGGAACAACAAAAGTCTTATAGTATATTTGTTTGTTTTCCAGATTTTCACATATCTGCCAACATACTTGCACGATATGTCGCGAACTAGACTGAACAATAACAGAGAAAACCCTCTTTCTATCTATCTTTTTTTTAAGCAATGTTATTGTAATCATCTGTGTGCTTTCATCATGTGGTTGTTTCTGTCCTCCATGTTGGGAGTCGGCCCAACACAAGCAGATCTCTGCATATATGTGAAACAAAGATTTGCAGATAGGTAGAATTTGTAGATGAGACTTCTGAGAAAGAACCTGTGCAAACTTAAGTTTCCCAGAAACCTTTCTGCTGCACGTGTCTGCAAATATGTTTTATGCATGCAAAAGAAAAAGAGAAAATAGATTGAGAACAAATAGATAGCTTCTCTCAACACTGCACTGAATTCATCACCACAAACACGTCGTGAACACACTCCGGGATGATAAGAGAGCCGATGTGACGGCACAAAGACGTCCACGCACATGCAGACAGAGGAACAGCTGCAGGTGAGCCAGCAGGGTTTGTGTCGGGGGGAGCGGTATGAGCGTGGCACACACACACACACACACACACACACACACAGTCATGTGATCTGTACCGTTACGGGATTGGTTGGAGTTGGAAGCAGCAGGAAGCTCATTGGGCTGAGCAGAGCCAATGGCATGGCAGGGCGGGGTCTTAGGGTTACCTGGGCAGCAGGTGAAGCAGAGCGGAGAAAGCAAAGCGTTACACACTCACACATGTTGACGCACACTCGTACACACCTGCGTCATACAAACAGGTAACAACAATCAACCTCCGCACACAAGACCGACAAAAACAGCAAACAAACTGATCTGAGACGAGATTCCCAGCAGGAAGTGTCACATCACAACCTTCCATTTCATCAAATCTTCATCAGGTCACACAGAACAAGACAGTAGACGCAACACGATGATTCCAGCTGAGGAACAATCGTTCCAACGAGTTTTGACCAGAGTGAAATATCAGGAAACAAAGCTGTGTGAGGTCAGGACTTCAACATGTTGTTCAAGTCATTTAGGTTGTGAGAAATCTGACCATAACAAGACAGAGAGTCGACAGGACACGGAGACATTTTGACCCGATGATGGGCAAGATGAAACCAAACTGCACGATGGTACATCCACCAGCTGTGGAGACATTTATCTCTGAACCACAAATATCAAATGACTGGAAGAAGGACCACCAAAATTCTAGGGATTCATCCTCAGAGAACCATGAATAGCACAACATTTATGGAAATCCATCCAGTAGCTGTTGAGATATTTCAGTCTGGATCAAACCGACGGAACAACCCAAGATTCACACTGATAACGTTGTTGAAACTGGAAACCCACTCGTTCAGGTCTGTTATAAACAAGAACTCAAACCCCTGCATCACTTAGCACACATACAGTTCAATGTTCTTTCTTTATGATGTTGTGTTCTGTTCTGTTATACCTGTCGGGCCACAGACTGAAGAAAATCAAAGCTTGAGTTTATCCAAATTAACAGCTACCTCCAGGTTCTACCAGGCACGTTTGAATCGTGTGTCAGAAGCATCCTAGAAGCAGCTGTCTGCTCCTCTAAAAACACGGCGAGATTATTTTTGATAAAAGTAAAACAACAAATCAACAGCATAGAGCATCGTGTCAATTTTCAAAATAAAACATCCTGTACAGACTCAGGATCTACAGCTCATCAATGTTGGGGAATATTAACAATAAACACACTTAAAACAGTCAAACTAAGAAACATTTGACTACACTGCCTCATCAACCACAGGCAGGCATGACGCTCCACTCAGACTCACAACTTGGGATTTTCTTCCACTAATGAACTTCAGTTTTTAACAAGACCCAAATTATAATTTGACCTTTAAACATCCCATTTATCCTCCTCTGACATTATCGTATTCCCTACTGTCTGACAGCATCATACATATCCAGTATGTATCAGTTTATCTCAGATGTTTTTGAAGCTATAGAATAGAAACAAACTCAATATATATAATCTAAGATTCTATGTTTGTAAAGGCTGCGGCTGACCTCCACAGTCCTCTGTCAGTGCTGGAGAAATGTCTGGCTGCACCAATTCTCATCCTGGGATAGTTGCATGTTTTTGCATCACTTAACCCAGAATGCAGCACAGTGCCCAGTCATAACAGTGTCAGGGGAAGCTTGTTTGGCATGTTGGGATGGAGTTCTGGCATTAAACTGGCAAATGAATGGGTAACGACTGTTGGCTTGTTTGTGTTTTTGATGCTAATGAACAGGTTAGTCAGAGTAACTTGCCATATTCAGCATGTAGGTTAATAACTTGGAGGTTGTTGTTACTTCACACAGCGATGGAGATTCTGCACACGCAAATAGCAAATAGCAAATAGCAAAGGGAAAAGGGGAATATACCCAGCAGTCTGTATCTGGTAGGTGAAACTACATCAAATGCAAATATCTTCAATCATTTTGACATATTTTGTTGTTTTGAATCTTTTGGGTCTCTACTGGACAATGTGTAGCTGCACAGCAGGTTCCTGTTGTATTAATCAAGCTGAAGTAACCTGGTTGATTTACAGCCTGAGAGCCCAGCTTATCACTGACCACTCAGCTGCCTCCATATGACTGTCATTGTTTCAGAACATAAACATGTCAGCATGAGTGAGTCAGCTGTGATTAGGGCTGCACACTTTATCATTTCAGCATCCACATCACTCTGTTCACATGCACAACAGTCACACAAAGGAAGGCAGATTAACTCAAACATGTCCTGCTGCTCGATACACAAAGAAACTCTACAGAAGGGTGTAATATTACAGACTTCAGACCGAATCAAGGGCTGCTGGAACAATCCCAATCATTCTTGATCAATTTCTCAGACAAAGCAGGGCCTGCTCTCCACGACAGAATCATGTCCATGACTCTTCAATTATTATCTATTTCCATATAAAACTGTTCAAGTTATCTTGTGAAAATTCCTGTATTTGTTGATATGGCACACTGCAAAAAAACCAGAGTATTGCAGTGTTAGTTTCATGCAGCCTTGGTTGTGATGCATTCTTGGTTGTGGGAAACTTGTCAGATTAAACTGAGAAAAGGCAGCGTTGATTCTGACTGGAACCAGAGAAAAATCTGCAGCACATACACACACAAACACACACACACACACACTTTGTGTCTTTAGTGAGTCTCTGTCCTTTAATCGAGTGGAGCTGTAAGATGAGATGCTGCTGTTTCTGCTGCAGTGAGCGTTCTGCTGGGCCCGACAGATCCCAGAGCAGCCTCTGTGCCAGTCAGCCGGGCCGGAGCCAGACGAGCTGCTGGGTGGACCCTGATCCCAGGTCAGTGCCAGGACGGCTGGGCGGATGGGTACAGTGAATTATTGATGGCGTTATGAATGCACCACAGGATCTCGAGCCTCGCTGGTGGCGCTCTGGCCTCCCGCTGGCCGACATGACGGCAGAAATATCTCGGAGAGGACGAGGATGACGGGAACGAATGAGGATGAGGCATAAATTAAGACAGATTGATGCTGGTGGAGTGAGCGGTCGCATGTCGCACTTCGTCTGTGTTTATGTGCGCGGCCTTGGTGCGTTCAAGGTTGATGTGTAACTCCTGCTGTTCTGGGAATCAAACCGGCCTCACGCAACAGAAATGAGACAACAGAGCGATGACTCACATCCAAACACACACCTGTAGCACATTTACAAGCCAAAACCATCAGCTTACACGCACAGCTTCACACACATCCAGATATACGTGACTGTAAACACACACACAGCCTCTCCTAACCCTGATGAGGAGACAAAGCGCTGAGCAGCTCCTGCATTGCAGCCTCCACACCCTTTTCCATCCACTGCCCTTCTCCATCACTTCTGCTCCTTCCTCTCTTTATCCTCACATCACCCGCTCTCCCTCCTCTGCTTTGTCGTCCACACCCTTTCATCCCACCATCCCCCCCTTTCTCTCCCCCTGACCTCCAGACCTCCCCCTAAACACCTCTCCTCCTCTCCTCCCAGCCCCCCCTTCAGTTCCCCCTCTTCACAAACCAACCCTCCGCTGACATCATCTTTCTCCATCCCCCCACCTCCCATCATACTCACCCTCTACTCCGTCAGGCGGTCCTCCCCACGTCCAGCGTTTAGGCCTGTTATCCAGGTGGTCCCGCGCCTCCCCCCCTCCTCCACTTCCTCCTCCTCCTCCTCGTCTCTCGGCACCCCCGGCTCTCCGGCGGACCAGGGCCTCCAGCCTCTCCTGCTCGTTGCGTTCAGAAACAGGAAAGAACAGAGACTCTCTCACTGAGCCATCGCTACGGCGACGAACGCCTGGCGAAGCGCTCGGCTGCGCCATGGTTACCGCATGCAGCAGCCGCGCCCGTCCGTCGTCCTCTTGTGTCCTGTGTCACCGAACGCTGGCTGGGCTGTCACTCAGAGATACAGCAGCTCTGCTCTCTCTCCGTCTGTCTGCCGCTCCCTCTAGGTAACATCGACTGCCTCGACCTCTCTCTCTCCTACCTCGCCACTGTTTACCCCACCCCTCCTCTCTCCCTCTCCCTCTCTCTCTCTGTCTCTCTCTCTCTCAGCCTCTACCTCGATCTCCCTCCCTCTCTCTCTAATAACTGAGTCTTTTTCACGGAGCAATTTAGTCCGCGGGGAAGGAACAAATGCAACCCGTCACCACCCCCATACACATGCATGAACACACACACACACACACACACACACACACAGACGGTGGGTTGGATATTGATACCGGTTGCATTTGTTTCATCTCTTGTGCTCTTTTCCTTTGCTCCTTTCTACCTTCTTCTGCCTTGTTTCTACACACGAGGAATGGAAAAATTACATTATCGGTTATCGGCAGATAAAGAAAATCTAGCCGAAAAGACAAAACCACATTGCTTTTGTTGACTTAACAAGTGCAGCATCTACACACAGTAGGTGGTGGTATGCACCTTTAAAGTTGTTCTGTGAGCAGCCAATAAAAACAGAGAAGAAGAACAACAAACACGCTGATGTCGCACTTGTAATGCCGAACTGCTGCACCTGTGTGGAGCCGCGCAACGTAGACAAGAACCACACACGTCGGCAGTGGCGTGAACACAACACGAGGGAAAAAGTCTTAACACGGCTGCAGAACATCAAATAAAACAACTATGTTCACGACATCGCACTCTGTATTTCTGTCAGTGGAAAAAAAGCCCTGTCATGCTTCTACGCGCAGTATAATATCTTGTTAAACATACAGTAGTTTGATAGAAATACATACTTAACCACAAGACAACAACATAATACACTACATACAACATGTTTTAAAAAACAGATGAATACAACATAAAATAACGCAAACCTAGTTTCATTTTTAAAACCCTAGTGTTGTTGAAATGATGTTTCCTTGATGATACAATATATAACAAACAATAACTATTATTAATGTATTTATCGTTCATTCAAATTTGGTTAGTAATAATAAAATAATAAAATCTTCCTATCTATATTTTCTCCTCTTTTTCTTGTGTGAACTATTTAAAAATGTTTTAATTTTGTCTTTCTGTCAGTGAACAAACTAATTACTGCTGCCAGAAGGTTCTGTTTTCACCCGTGTCCATTTATTATGTTATTATGTTTAGTATGTTTCTTTGTTTCTTCAGCACGATTACACAAAAATGACTGAACAGACTCCAGTAAAACTCCCATGAATGGAGGATGGATCTCTGCACCTTTGGTACAGATCCTACAGAAGACGGTTAGAAACAAAAGAAATTCAGAATTCTGACTTTATTTTCAAAATTAAAGGCAGGAATTTTGAGAAAATAGTCAGAAACATGAGACATATTTATGTGGCTGGTTTCTATCAATCAGTACAATTTGATCTTTGACACTTAAATTGTGTTTCAGCAGTTATAGTTACACGTTTGATACTGGATTGGGCTCGATTGAACTATATGCACTCTAGCTGACATTCATTTTAAAGTGTAAGAACTGTGCATTCATCCACGGTTAGTGTGGCTAGAATGAAGAATATAATTCTGTAGTTGTATTCATGCGGACTGATTCATGAGCAGCTCATTGCCTCAGGTCTTAAAATCTTTTAGTGTTGTAGATAATACACAAATCCTTCTCTTCTTTATACTACCGTTTAAAATACAGTCAGACCTGGTGAGCATACAGTGTCTATTGATTCTATATGTTAATGAGTGATTGTCAGTTATTACGGTGTTCTGCAGGCCTCTTAAATATGAAATAGGATGGAATTTCATGATTGTTTCATAATCACTCATGAGAAAATATAACGTTTAGTTTGTCTAGCTGCACTTCCCAGCAGTATATAAAAATAACTCCCCAAACAGGATTGACCCGCTGCCTGCAGCACAATCCTCCGTCACAATAATCACACTTTTACTTTATAAGTGTGTAACGTCTCCCGACAACCTGCAACCATGTACAAAAACATGTTATAACTACACATTACTGCTGACGACAGGCAAGATAAAAGACTTAAAGTCCCCCTCCAGTCAAACTGTGTCTCTTTTATCGTTCCTACAGTTGAATGTTTTTGAGCTTCACTGTGTAGAAAGATGTGTATGCAGAGTTTGACACCAGAGGGCTGTTTTCACATTCACTGCTCAAAGTGTAAATGTTCTCTGAGCTCAATTAAAGGTGTGATTTGTAGAATATGGCCAGAATTCAAAGGGAGCTCTGAAAGAATCTTAATGAGGCAGCAAATCTGCAGAGCAAGTGACAAATGCTCCTCTTTGCTAGGTATCCTTGGCTGTAGCTAGCTAGTTAGCTCATGGCTAAGCTAGCTGTTCTTTATTTGAACTGTATCTATGATCACACGCAGACGTGGTTGTTATAACAGGCAAGAAAAAGATAAATTAAGATGCTGTGGATCAAATTTCTATTCACATCCTATTCTGTTTTTTTCAGCCAACAGTCATTAATGTGGCGATGTTAGTAAGCAGCTGTTTGTACAGTAATTGCACAATATACAGCTGATCCACTGCTCCAGAACACTGTCGATATATAAAAGGATGGAAAGGCCACACCTCAGCATTGTGGGTGGGTTTGCTGAAGGTGCATGCAGAGTCACGCACAGACTGCAGGAGGGAGGAGAGGCGATGGGAGGAGGAGGGGGAGGACGAGGGGGGGTTAGAGTGAAGACGAGGGATTTAAAAAGAGAGAGGAGAACTGTAAGATGAGGGGGGAGAAGGGTACAAGTGGAGAGAGATATACTGGGGATAAAGATCAAAGAGGAACAAAGACTGCAGCAGAGTCGCTCGCTGTGATTCAGGAGAATCTGTCCAACACAACTGATGCAGCACAGAATAATCAAGTCCCTCACAAAATCTCTCTGCACAAAACTGTCAATTTCTATGATACGTTTTTTTTTTTGCATTTAATGTGTGGTTTGATTTATTAAAACAGACAATGCAGTTCATTAAGTAACATTAATTAGAGGGCTAATGTGGAAGAGAAAGTCATGACGGACTCATTTATATCTGCAGTGCTCAGTCAGAAAGTTAAAGGAACCTGTTTTAAAGACCGAAACTATGTATAGAAATACATAAATAAATGAATAATTATGTGTTAAGATATATGTTTAATTGTCTCCATGAATAAATAAATCACAAATTAAATCAGAGATAAAACATTTAAATGTAAGATTTATTTGGAATAAAATATTTAGAATTATCTATAAACATTTTTTGTGTATTATTTTATGTACTTATTTATTTATTCACACAATTATTCATCTATTAACAACGTACTCACTTAATAATTGTTTATCCTTAGTGTGACAAAGTAAATAAATAAACAAATGCACAAATTAACATTTATATATTTCATAGTTTATAAATTATATTCACAGTGCTTCATTTAATTTATGATTATGTATTGATTTATGGTGGCCATGAGGTATAAATAACATAATTTACATTTATTTAAGCTTTTTGTTATGTAATTAATTAAGTGTAATTCATTATTAAGTATATCATATAAACATATATACATTTAAAGTGCTCTGACCTCTTTAGACTGACAGAATATTAATCTATGATTAATTTGATAACAGACTTATTGTTTTCAGTCACTCAGCAAAGACACATTGATATTTATTGACTATCACGTATTGACTAGATGATTGTTGATCTGACAACTGAAGACGTCATTTGTTTTCTGCGTAATTGTGATGAGCACATTTTCTGACATTTTACAGACCAGAAAACAAAAAATCGAATTAGATAATCATCGTGACTGTGACTAAAACAGCTTCACGAGAAAACTGTGAGAAGCCGATAACCTTTACTGCAGTTAATGCTCTCTTTAAAGTTAACATTAACAGGTTTACATCCTGTATCGAAGCGTGCTGTGTTTCCTTCTAAATAATCAAACTCATTGATTCCACAGACGTCTTCTCCTTCTCAGAGGTGAATTATGTGCTTGTCACAGCAATGCGAGCATCGACTGCCTGTTCCAGTAAATGGCACACGATACGCTGGCGGTGATGTCATCGCCCAGTACGACTGACCAATCATTATGTCATTAAGTTATGCTTATGAGTGTGTGCAGGGGAGGAGGGGGAGGGGCTGTTAGCATGCAAACAGAGCCTTTAAATCAATAGAGACAGAGACCCCCCCCCCCAGTGGTGAACTCTCTGTGGAATCAGACTGTCACTGGCTTGTTAACTCTTTATGTGCTGCTTAGCATTTCAGCAGGCAGTAATAATTCACGTCCCAGCTGAGAGGGTTATCGCACAAACGCAGCAGATTATTCCTGTTGGTTTGTACTAATGTGAGTCAATGGTTCTGAGCCAAGTGATGCCCACTCATGACTCATGTGGAGCAGAGAGTTCTATTCATGTTTCATGGACGGAAAAAAATCTCCTTTCCAACAAAATCATCTCTGTTACAGACGGTGTTTCAGCTGCATTTACAAAATTACCATTTTACGCAAGAAACGATATGCTCCTTTCTTTGTAAATGATTCAATTAGTTCAACACTAAAATGTCAACAACTAGAGCCCAATTCATATTCCATTTTTACGGCTTTTACAGAAACAGGAGAGAAAAATTTCCAATACACAAATTTTTTTGTGCAAAGATCCTTTAAATGTGGTCATCAAACACTCAGAGATATGACAAGGAGGCAGGAAGTTTTACAGTTGTACTATATGCACAACATTTTTATATTCAATCTATCTTAAAACATATTCTAAAGAAGACATAATGAGCTAATTATCAGGTTAGAATAATATATTGTATATTTCTACATGTGGAAATAAAGGCACAAGACACAAGAAGTAAAAAGAGAGGATTTAAAGTGCCGACAACCTTGAGCCAAACTCCATTTCTGCATTTAATTTTACACATCAAAGTGTGTTTCCAGGTGTTGAGGAGTTCTGTGTAAGAAGGAAAGTATAAAGACTTCGGTGTCTCCAGAGGGAGCTGAGATAAGTATAAATGTCCTCAAGAGATCTCAGTCGACTCAGCTTAAGACTTGATGTTTGAAAATAAAGAACATCTGTTGGTGTGGAGCTGCTGTAAAGAGAGCGGAGCAGTTCTCTCCAGCTGCTCCAGGCGACATTTGACGTTACAAGCACATGCGGAGAATAAAAGGGATTATATCTCTGGATCTGCTGCGTCGATTCTGATCCTTTTTGTCAACTATCCAGGCTGAGTGGAGAATAAACCACTGGAGGACTCTTTTGACTTCCTTGAACTTCACAGTTGGCTGAACAAGCGTGCAATGTTTTTCAAACTGGGGCTGATATACTTAAACTATCTATTTTATTTTACCACATGTTTTTCAGTTCAGAGTGCCTTCTGTCAGACTGGAGGCTGGCAGATATCTTTAAATTAATCTAAATGCAGAATAATGGAAGTGCTCGCTGCCTGCTGCGGTTGCTTCACACATGCTTAAATGTGTCATGAAATGTATTTTATTGCTATTATGATTTGATTTGTTGTCATTTTGATATCTTGATGCTGCTAATTCGACCCTGTCTTGTTGCGGTTTCACTTGTAGCTTGTCACACACAGGCTTGTACATTTCCTGTGATATATTTAATTGCATTCCACAGTATTTTGTGTGTGTCTGTTGAGGTGACGAGGATTGGACAGGATTCTGGGGAGGTTAACTTCAGTACAGATGCACCGTGGTTTCAAGTCTAACACTGAAAACTTTTCATGTTCCAGTTGAATGCACACAATTGGTCAGCTGACAGAAAGTCATTAGAGCTCCTGCATTAATTACTTGCCGCTCCTTAAACTCTAGTGCAGCCTAACAGCTGCTGGAAGTACACTGACTGGGTTATGGATCGACACAATTAATTCAGTGGCAGAGAGCTCAGAGGGGAAAAAAGGGAAAAGAAAGAAGATTACTTTCATCACAGAAGGCAGTTCTTGTCTAAGTTCTCCTGTGATTCGTCTTTTAAAGAAGCTGGGGTTGGTAAGATTGGAGAAACCAACACGTGCAAGATACAACCCAATTATCAACCCAGGCCTGACTACACTGACATCAACTGGGGTGATGTCAAGCCCCCAGGAAGAGCGCCAGGCTTTGAAGCCAATTTTCATAGAGGCCAAGATGTGTAATTACATCATCACGTGATGCACTGGGGCCCAAAAAGACGTTTACCATAAGCAAACATTGTGAAAGGAGTGTCTTTAAAATTGAGGATACATTTTTTTGAGCTTCACAACCACTGCAAATGACTGGATCCAATACAATTTGGAAAGTCTAGAAGAGCCACATGATTACATTATTTTATCCCCATTTCAGTAAGCCGGGCACTAAACCTGGAGGATCCAGGTATTTGTAATTTCCGCAAAGTCGAGCTTTTTTGACGTCATGCACCACTGAGCAGCTTCCATGAGAACGGGGCTCCGTCCAGGTTTAATGTGATGTGTGTTAGCAGCTAGTTCACAAGTTTTCTAACCTCACTTGGCTATTTGAATCAAATACATTAATCAGTGAGTCCAGCATTGTTGCCATCATGAACCATATCCAACTATATCATGTTTAATCTAAGGGAACACCTAATATTATCATGATAAATGTATAAAACAAATGTGGGTATTCTAGCGAGTATGTTAGCCAGTGGTGGACAGTAACGGAGTAAATTTACTTCGTTACTGTACTTAAGTACATATCCAGAGGATTTGTACTTTACTTGAGTATTAGATTTCTTTGGTACTTATTACTCTGAATACATTTCCAAGACAAATATTTTTACTTTTACTCGAGTTAATTTCTAGGAAGGCTGAAAAGTACTCGTTACTTTCAGGTAGCTCTTTTTATTTTTATTTTTTCTAAAATACTATTGGACACAAGCTGTGTTTGTCAAAGAAGGAAACCTATCACAGTGCACGCTCTCCACTGGGATCTACGTAAAAGCGGAAATACGTCATCCCTCCCCATAAGGATACCACCAAAGTAGCCGCGCTCTCGACTGCGTTTGTCAACACAAAACCGCGACAATGGCTGCATCAGAGGTAGTTTTTTGTAAAGCAGTGATTCTCAGCCAGTGGTCTGGGGACAACATTGGTCTTTGAGTTCCCAACTTAGCTAAATGATAGAGAGTTAGTTGGAAGGTGCAGGTTCATTTGGTTACAGTTTTAATGATTGTTAATAAACATCTGCAACATCTGCTGTCCTCCTGTGATCCCATTCATTGTATTAGTTTTTATAGGTGTTTCTGCAGGCTTTATATAACATTGTGGTCCTAAAAGCAAGCACATCAGTGCAGGTGGTTTCAAAGAGTTCATTCTCAGAAACAAGAGTTAAAAGGTCCTTAAATTCATTTAGAAAAAATTGTAGTAATTCATTGATGTGAAAAATAAGAAATTTACTCTTACTTTTACTTAAAGTACATTTGAAAGCATGTACTTTTGGATACTTAAGTACCTTTAAAAGCAAGTACTTTTTTACTCTTACTCGAGTAACATGTCGACTGAGCTACTTTTACTTGTAACCACAGTAAATTTTGACCAGTAGTATTTGTACTCTTACTCAAGTACTGTGGTCGAGTACTCTGTCCATCTCTGATGTTAGCACTGGCTGCACTCTCTCTCTACAGGTCACATGAGACGACAGGATGGGCTGTTTAGAGCCCTGCGACAGCCACAAACACTGGATTTTTTCCTTTAATTTGTCCGAGGCTTTCAATTTACTGATTGTTGTCAGGATGTTAAGATTCTGGAATAATCTACCAACAGTAGCTGTAGGTTTGTGAATGTGAACAACAGACTGACGGTTGGACGGAAGGGATTAATTAGTCATGGATCGAGAGGTAAGATGAAGGAGACACGGAGGAATACATGACACATTCTGTGGAGGAGACTGTACGTGTCAGTTCTGCTTTATTTACGTCTATTAATGAGCTGACAATGTGGGCTCAGGGTGATGAGTCAGGAATGTTAATCCACCTTCACCTGAATTGCACCAGAATGGTTTATCATCTTAATATGTTGTTTAAGAATATTGCGGTTAAAAATGTGTAAAACAAGTTTTTTCTTTTTTCTTTTCTTTAATTTATCCTTAATAATGGAACATAATTTGTTGCAATGAACATCAGTTTGCAAATATGTGTTAAATTGGACCTGGGTGTTTTAACAAACAGTGCTGGGTATTAAATCTCAATATATTTTGAGTATAAATTGTATAATGTTACTGAAAGTGAACACAGTAAAGTTCTAACATGTTTCTGCTTCCTATTCCAGTTTTGATACTTCTTAGTTATTTCTAGTTCACACATCTTTTGATAAGTATATTCAGCATTTATTCTACTTAAACTATAATTTATTACTTTATTTTATGGGATCAAACTGAATCTTGCTTATTCATTTTGTCTGAATATTTAACACGACTGTAAACGTATACGTTCACTGTCAGCAGCTGCCTGATGTGTGCTAATGTGTTGTGAATGCATCATTAGCGTGCTGTGACCTCTGACCTTCTCTGCTTCTTGCTGCTGCCGTCTCTTCTCCTCCGCCGCTGCCCTCCGCTTCTGCTCCTTCTTCTTCTGCTCATCCATCTTCCTCCCTCGCTCCTCGGCGCTGCGGTCCAGCCGCTGCTGCGTGCGACGCTCCTTATCGTGCAGCACCTCCATCATCTCTGAACGCACACACATGAACGTCAGAGGTCGCAGGTTAGTACAGCACATTTACTCAAATACTTATTCTGAGGGATTAAAGTATTTTCTGTCTTTTATGGGAGATTTTAGACTTCTTCTCCACTTCATTTCAGAGGGAAATACTGTACTTGTTACTTCACCACATGGCTAGAATAACCTTTTAGGAGCCCCGAAGCAAAAATTAGTGGGTGTGTGACAAAGCTGAAGTAATAAAGGTCTTAATAACAGATTCTGACACAGGGACCCTTCATGTCAGGGTCCTGAGGTTGCATGTTAAAGCAGGCCCTGCCTCAGGCATTCTTCACATCAGTATCGTGACTCAGTGGTGCATTTTCGCAAGCAAATTTTCAATTAAATTAGCACAAACCAGCTGACACACAGTGAGCTGCGAGTGCTGCTGCAGAGTCAAGATGAAAATGTCGACCTCGAGTCGAAGGCTTTTGTTTAATAATTGAACGTCTCTCTCTATTTTCATTTCCTGTCAACTCTCTACTGTTGGTTATCAAATATAAAAAACCCTGAAAACAAAATGATTCTAGGACCCTGAGAAGACAGATTTAAAGGTATAGTTCATAAAACATTGACAGAATTTCGAAGGTGGATCCAAACGAATAGGTGGCAGTGACCGACAACCGCTACAATCCTTATCCTAATATTTTCACACCTTACTCCGTGAACTACTCCGTGTTTTGGTGAGTTTTTATTTTTTCTATCGAGCTTGAATGAAGTGGGTTTTACGATGAGTTAGGTGATTAAGCTCACTATCAGACTATCACCTCTTGTGATACAAACTGGTATTCGACACAGGACGGTCTGGAGCTAGCTGGTTAGCGTGCGCAGTAGACATCTTTGACATAAGATGTAGGTTTTAACAGATATAGCAACCCATGATTGACTAAATCGCAGCACTGAAGAGACCCACATGACGACTCAATGCATTTTCACTTCAACATTTGATCTAATATACTTTAAAATGTGACAGGAAGGACGAGCGAGGCGTGTAATGTTCCTGTTTGTTCACCTTGTCTCTTTTCTTTCTGAAGAAGTTATAAATAAAACATATACTCAAAGGATCTGAACACTTCCTCGACCACAAAGCGCTGTGTCTGTGTGTCTGTGTGTCTGTGTGTGTGTGTGTGTGTGTGTGTGTGTGCCAGTGACAGATGAACAGGACACACCACACTGAGTTCCACCAGCTGGAGAGTTACTCATACCTTGTGTCTTCTCTCTATCCTCCCCTCGCTCTTTTGCTAAATGCCGCCGGGAGGCTTGAGACAGGTAAAAGAAAAAAACACTAGATCAGTTCAGCTGCGTGCAGGTTTATCATGAAAAAATGCATTGAAAATTCAAAGGTTCACCACAATTCCTGGATATCACAGATAGACAAACAACGTGACAAAACATAGAAACATAAAAAGACGACAGATCAGACACAGGATAGATGGAGCTGCACCCAGACACCACATGCACTTGCAGAACTGCCGCTTGGTTGGTGTTTCCTTCATCTTGATTTTCTCGTACTTTCCATTAGTTCTGTCCTGGATTATGAAGATAGTGGAAGCAGATCAAAGTGAATGTGATTAGAAGTGTACCTGAGGGGCTGCTGTGAGTGGACGGCGATCGAGAAGGAGATGAGTTCCTACTGGTGTTGAGCAGTGCGGGAGGAGGGGCCAGCGCTGTGTTTTGGAGAGAACAGTCAGACACGATTCACGCTACGCTTGCCAGCAGGCAAATACGACTAAAAATGTAAAGCTGACTCCTGCATTTGTAAGTATGGAATGGACTCCGAATCTTGTGTGGCATCCAAATGCAATAAATCTCCTGTCAGCCACTGCAGTGCCTTTAGGGTCAGGCGTCAGTATAGACTGTCAGTGCAGGACCCCTGAGTGTAACCCTCGGCCTTCTTCCTGTTATGTTTTTGTTTCTCAATCTATCACGCTGACATAAAATATGCTAGAAGACGACCATCGAGTATGAAACACACAGGGGAACGACTGCAAACGCCCTCTGAACACATACGCACAGTCATTAGATATGCTAATATATGCAAATCTGAGCTAAATCCCAAGTGTCCTGTGGGTTTTAGTCTGCTTCATCTTCACTCAAGATGACATAACATGCAAAAAAAAGACCAAAATCAGATGAATCACACATTTTAAAGGCGGTAACAGCTTCTTTCAGTGGAGGTATGTGACATTTGAGCACAAAGCTGCTGTCTGGATCAAGGAACACAGCTGATGTGAGGAACATCCCTCAGAACATGTAGTAGACAGTCTGTCAGTCAGCAAACAGGGACGAACATGAACGTATGAATGAGGAAATATAACATCAAAAACAACAGTCTCATTAAGAATATGTTGCATATCATACAATTTACTTATTCAAACTATTTCATATTATTCAAAAGGGCTTCACATATACACTACACTACTCAAAATGACTTCACTTGATCGTTTACTCTTTGACATATCTGATACGTATTTTGTGTTTTGTGAATATATTTGCTGCGACACTTTTCATTTGACTTTTATTGCATATCCATGCACATGCATAGATGCACCCATATCCCAACATCCCTAATTAATGAGGAGTAGTGTACATGTATTCCAATTGCAATATATATATATATATATTTTTTTTTTTAATCACTTCCTGACGTCAGTGTTGTATGTATCAGTATGTCAAATGCTGAAAATTATGCAGCTACAATTAAAATCATGCAGTAACAATGACTACAATATGCAAATACTTAATAAATGATCTCCAGTAATGGTAAATATAATTCTAGATGATTAAGAAAAACACACCACACCCATTTTTTTGGTTACAGTTTTCTTTAACGTGTAAAATATCAGGTACAACACACAGCAGCACTAAAACAAGTGGTGGACTTTACATCTAAAAGTCTACTTCACCTGCACTGTCAGTCTAGGTTTTGTCCATCTCTGCAAGTAAGGTGTCTGCATCTGTGCCAAAATACACTACTCATCCTTTCCCTGACATTTTTATGCGGATTAAGGGAAATGTTTAATTTTCCTCACCTGTCATCTCAGGGCGGCTTGAAGCCACTTCCGTCATCTCAAATGTCGTCGAATATGTTCACCACAGGGACCTGACAGGAGTCAGAAAACCGCTGAAAACCTCACAGGAAGACGACCGGTGCAACACAATGACTCAGGAGAGGACGGCGGAAAAATGTGATGCTAAGAGTGAGGAGCCTATGGTGGAGAGACAGGGAGGGGAGGGGGGCATCCATATGCCTCAGAGCGAGCAAAGATGTGATATGTTCACTATGCTAACATAAAACTGACATGTTTAGCTAACTGACGACGGTTAATCAACGTTTGGGTCTACTTACCCTCTATGTCCAATAAAGAACACGTCAGGGAAAACAAATATTAATTGAAATTAAATATTAAGTAATTAATTTTTCAACGAGTCTCTCAGCTTTCTCAAAAAAGAGTGATTTGTCTGTTTTCATCCATTTTGGCTCCAGAACCTGTGACCTCTTCACAGTTGGCTAATTTACATATTAATACGCCGTCATGCGTCGCCTAGCAACCAGGTGGCTGCTCTGCTCCGCGTCGCTCGGCGGAAGGATAAAAACACCTACGGGAGTGAAGTGACGGTTAAAACAGCTCAATCAAACACTTTTAATGATGTTCGTGTGTTTTTGATGCATGTTAAAGGTGTGTCGTTGTCGTGTGGAGCCGTCACGCGCGCCCCCCTTCTCTCTCTCTCTCTCCCGCCCTCACGTGCCTGGCTGCTGCAGTTGGCGCCGCTCTGTATTGGCTCGTGTCAGACCGCACGTGCCGGGCACAAGCGAGACCCGGCGGTGGTGTTACGTCATACCTATACAAAGTGAGCGTGGCTGCCGTTGACGTGCAATATGGGTCACACACGCACACACACACACACACACACTGACTCATGTCAGCTGGAGCCTCTAAAAATAAACATGAAAACAACCATGACCTCATACTATGTCAGCTGAGGAGAGTAACTAAGTAGATTTACTCGAGTACTGTGCTTGAGCTGCTGATAAATTTGGTTTTGCTATAAATGTAATTATCCAAAAGTCTACAGAAGCCTAGTCATATAGAACATCTTGGCTTGTTAAAACTGCTTCACAGTATACCATGTTTCTGACTCTCTCCATGAAACATGTCTTAATTTGAACTCAGTGATCCAAGAATTATTTTTTATTACTATTTACGGTCATAAAACCATAGAAGAAGTGCGGTGTTTTGAGTTTTCTAAAAGGTCATGAATTAAAATCAAAATCTGCTGCAAATGCATGATTTATATCTTCTTTGCATGTCTTCAGCAACATGTAAAATATAGAATAATCAACACATTTATGCTGGTTATTCCAGAGTTGACTGACCTTTAACTGGATTTTCTGTAGTATAATTCAAAAACATACTGGTTTGTGATGTGCGATGTGACACACAATTGTTAATAAATAAGTCGTCTTCTGATTGAATGTGTTAAATCTCACTGTGTTTGCAAGGTTTGTCATCTTAAAGTTAGAGGTCCAATTTGTAAGAACTCGTCAAATACTGATGCTTTGAGATGAGTTGGGAATGACACTCAAAAATCAACTTTCTTACATATTGGACCTTTAAACCTCTGTAAAACAATTCACATTGATTTGAAGGAAAACATTAGAAAATACAACTGTTATATTCTTATATTGTGGGGGAAATTTCTTGGCCGATGGAGTTTAAAACCGGATTAAAAACAAAATACGTTGAAAACTTGGTGGACTTTTTGTAAACCCTGTTCAAGGATTTCTCTACATGGACATCAGGGCTTTTGGATCCTGTCAAGAAACTTTCCAGGAACAACATTTTGGGAGAGTCAAGAAAATGTTTGGGGAAAGAAAAGTTAATATTAGAAATAATTTTCATGCCATTATAGAAGAAGAGACGATCAAAGAACACACACACACACTCACACACACACTAAGGTAGTGGTGTAAAAGATTACCCAAAGTCATACTTTATACTACATACAAGTAGAGATATCATGTTAAAATATTACTTTGGTAAAAGGCGAATGTCAGCAATGAATAGGTGCTTAAAGGACCATGTATCAAAGCTATGAATGAAAGTGAATTACACATATTTCTGTACACTTTGGGTCAAAGTTATCTGCCTGACAAATTATTTCTTTTGATAATTTTATCACATTTATGATTACATAATGAATTTAAAATCTGTGACTTTGGGTCTGATGCAGCATGTAAACTGCTAAGTGACTTGTAGCATAAATGTAGTGGAATAAAAAGCACAATACTTACTTTTAACTATCAAATAGCAGAATACGGGAATACTCTAGGAACGTACAACTACCTTTAAAATTGTGTTCGAGTAAATGTACTATAGGGTCAGAGAGGATTCACTGCTTTGCTCAAGGGCATTTCTCTCCAAAAACAGAAATAGCAGCAGGGCAGACATGTTGTCCCCCGTTGACCTGGACGTTCCCTGCTCGGAGCTCTGAAGGGCACCATCCTTCACCAGAGCGCTGCTTCTACTTCAGCACAATCTCGCCACCTTCAGACCTGCACAGGAAGTGTGCCGAGCACCCAAAAACCAGTATGCCAGGTCAGTGGAGTTAAGATCTTTATTGGAAACCCAGCCTTCAAACATAGCACATTTTTCTTTTATCAGAGTTACAGCAAGAGCAGCAACAGGGCCCCATGTGATCTAGAGCAGTGGTTCCCAAAATGAGGTGCTGGGCCCCCTCAGGGAACATGGAAAATAAAGTATTGTTATTAGACTTTCTAGAGGTTCTGAGAGTGTGTGTGAGACTTTCTGCTCTGACGTGAGGTTTTACTGGTGTGTGTGAGTCTGAGTCTGTGGTGAAAAAGGGTTTGGGAACCGCTGGTCTAGCATGAGACGGAGCGGCCGACCGGGCCGAGCTTCACGGCGCGTTGAAGCCACAGAGCGAGCAGCCAAGAGTTCAAAACAGAACATGGAAACAAAAAACAGACAGCAACACAAATAAGGGAAACAATAGAAAAATACATTTTTCAATCTTCTTTTGATTTCAAGGGGAGAGGGGATCGCTTTCATTCAGCCGTGGTTCGATCCAAAACGAGAAAATAGTTCATTGTAATAAGTTGTCAGAGGAATGCGACGTTAACAGAGTGAAAGGATACGGAGCCGTACTCAGTGTTAGCATGTTAGCATCTTACTCCTGTCACACTGTCTTACAGGCCACAACTACGAAGATACAGACTGCCAAAGGAACAAATACACAAAATGGTTTATCTTTTTATTGGCGAATCCAGAGATTCTGTACTTGTTGCTAAATTCCACATAGTGTGAAATCAATATAAATACATTTTTTAAAAAGATGACGCATTTGGTGTGAGATATTTAGCAGTAAAGAAATCAGTGTGAGCCTCCTCTAAATAGTGAGTGTTTCTTTGACTATACAAGAAGAAAAAGAAGACCTCTACGATGAGAGTTGCCGTGTTGTTGATGTTTGAAGCGAGAAGGTAGAAGTCTAGCAGTGCTCCAGATATTCACCCTAAATATGATGCTGGTGATCAGCCTACTCTGATTCTCCAATCCAACTGCATGAAGGCAGAAAAAGCAAACTGTCTCGGTCGTCATCAGTCACCAGGCAGCCCGCTGCGTCGCCCTCCGGTTGCTACGAGTGATGACGGAGACAGTCGTACTAAAGCAGCATCATTCATGTTCATTCATGTTTTTACAATAAATTCAAAGTACTGGTGTCGTTTTCTCCCCTACGTGAAATGCACTTGAAGTTCTTCAAAACAAGAAAGACGTCTACTGATGATTAACAAAATGAAATAAATTGAAACATACTGTATATCAATAAACTGTATTGGATTGGCATAGGCTGATCTCAATAAAAAATAATCATTATCGGTGCGGTGTGTCGGCTCAAAATATCCAAATCGGAGCATCTCTAGTAAAATCCCGCCTTCCTCCTCCAGTTGCAGGTCTTTAGATCTGGAAGAGAGAGAAAACACAGATCTAACTCTTTGTTCTGCACTTTGAAAACAGTCATTCTGTGCAAGTTTGTGCAAGCAATTATTGTCGATTAAAGTTCCAAACAACCCTTAAATGTTCTATGGTCTATAAAGGGTCATTAAATATTCCCATCACGACAAAGTAGAGTCTGACTAAAACATCATTGTTGCCCGATACGTGCTGATATTAAAGCTGTTTTTATAGAGATTATAATGCAGGTAAAGATGCTTGAGATAGTTTATAATCATTCAATTCCAAGTGAGTTTATGGATTATACTGCAAAATATCCCTCCTCTGTTAAACATCTTTGTAAATAACCACATTTTTGGGATCATAGCAGAAAATGTACATATGTCGACCGATATTATTCAGATTTTTTTATTCTTAGTATCAGTATCAGCCCCAAAAATCCAACCTGCTTTAGTCTAATGTTACTATGTCACTGGATTATTATGACAAAACCCCAACAAGTCCGTAATGTAATCTTTTTTGTCTAAAACAGCACCATAACGTCCGATGATCTGCTACTTCAGTACAACAACAAAAAAAATGTACATGAGCATTTAAATATCCACAAATTCAAATCATAAACTCGACCACTGACTACCCCGGTAACAGATGAATGAAAGATGCTTACATCATCAATGTCCTCATCATCATCGCCAATGTCATCAAACTGGATCTCATCATCGTCTCCTGGTCCGAAGGTGTCTGTCTCGTTGATTTTGGCTGTGAGAAGGAAGAAAATACTGTTAATGTTCATGAACCAGTGGAATAAAATGTTTCTACAACAGTGATGAACTGATAACTGACAGTGACATGAATGCGGCCTGTCAGAAGTGAAGAGACCTCTGCTGTTCAAAATCAGAAACTGCTTGTATTGTTTCACCGACTCCACCATCACTAAACTACGTCAATTATGCAAGACCACAGCGATGACATCAGCAGCCTGGTGATGTTATAAACAATAAACACTGAGGTTTGCTTTGGACTGAAGGAAATCCTCATTGTATCCTTCTGAGCTGAATAAACAGCGTTTACCTGCAGCCTATAAATAAACACCTGGACTTGTTTCCCTACGATGACGTTCAGATTTTGGATCCAGCAGCTGTGCTGTCGGCATGACGTGCAGTTTAACTCACCGTGCTCTGGCAGCTCTCCGTAGGCTTTCAAACTGCGAGCCTCGTCTGCGTTATACTTGAGGATGACATCAGCTTTGTTATCCTGAAACACAAGGCGAGGGATGAGTGTTTAGGTTACAATCTATTTTAGTGACAGAGACATATAGATATGACTGACAGAACTGTAAGATAACTGTACCAAAACCAGAAAAAATGAATAAACAAGGTGGTTGAAATGATGATATTTAGCAAGATATGGTGATCAGACTTGTGTTCAGGACTGTAGGAGCATAAATATGACTGAACCTACTAATCTGTAGTTACAGGTGTTAGAAACTAAAGGAGGTTTACTTCAGTTTGAGCATGTTTTTGTTTCTGTTAAAGGTTCAACAGCTGCATTTTACAGAGTCACAATAACGAAAACTGGATGGAAAGACAAAGCACTACTGACTTCCTCTATAATTAGAAAAATAAGATCATTTATTCACTTGGAATGGTTTTAAAAAAAGGTTCAAATCTGAGCAGATAATCCACTATATGACCTCTGTATTTGAAACACTCAGCTTGTTTCTCAACATCAAAAGAAGAACAAAAGTAGCCACACTGCCTCATTTCACTGAACCTGAAAGTGATTTAAAAACGTCTATGCCAGTATCAGTTCCTTCCTTCTCATTTCAGATACTTATTGATCTGAAGATGGCAACACAAGCCGTGCTGTATCCTCACACTGAGGGTCAGCTGATCGACCAACACACCTGGTAATCTCTCAGGCCGACCAGGATGATGTCTGACGTGTTAATCCAAACCTGGAGGGAAACAAAACAGAGCGCTGATTACCCCGTATCATACAGCAACACACTGCACTTTGTGACCCACACACACACACACACACACACACACACACAAGGTCAATAGAGTCCATACTGCCACATCAACGGTGGCTGACTGACCATTGAGAACACGCCGACTCAGCGTTACGTCAGGGGGTTTCCTGTGTGTGCTGGAGGGGAAAAAGGTGCGAGAGGACGTTCAGGACATTCCTACCTTTTTCCGGAGTTTTCCTCTGATGTGGCAAAGCCGCTTGGTTCCATCAAAGCACATGGCCTCCAGACGACCGTTCCCCAGCATTTTAATCACCTGAGCATATTCTGGAAGACACGAGAGGGCAGAGGAGGGTTAATCCAACGTCCTAAACTGTTGGTGTTCTACTAAAAACCCTGACAAACACAAAAAGCACTCAGTAGAGCACATAGGCCCAACAGAACACTTTATCCACATCAAATCGTACTCACTCATAGACACCAGCCACCTGAATACACCTGATTTTTCTCATCAAGATCCATGCACTATTCCCTGAAAAACGTCTTCTCACAATGTTAAAAAGAGGAAAAATGAATGGATGAACACCAGAAGTGACCCATCAAGCGTGAACCCTGGACCCCTGCAGTGAGGATGCAGCCTCTGTACACGGGGCGCACCTTCGAACAACCGAGCTTCTATGGCGCCCCAACACGGACAATCTCATGTTGTTTGCTACATGTGTGATCGAGCAACTGTGTCCAGAAATTATATGTGGAAACAGCTCTTGGTTTACAGGAGCAAATATAATTTAATTTGATAGAAAAGTGCAACAACATAAGAGGCCTCAGCATCACCGCTGTGTGAACACAAAGGTTTTACTTGAGGCCAGATAAGACAGAGAGGGAAACAGGAGGACACATAATCCTGATAAGAAAATTTACTGTTTTTACGTTTTCATTCAGGTGATATCATGCTTTGACTGAAAAAGCCCAACTGTATTGACTTTTTTATCACATTTGTATTAGTATTTGTAACCCTTGCTGTAAATGCATGACGTAAACCTTGCCTCCTCTACCTGAAGGTGTTCCTTACACCAGCAGTGCCTCCTCCACACACTGGGCTCGCGTCCACACCATCAGGGATGATTTGGCAGCGCTGAGCATTGCAGTCAAAGCTCCGAACTCTAACTGCTGACTGTTACTACCATCTAGTGATGCTCGCACTACCGCTGTCCACGGCCTGTCAAAGAATCCTTCCCTTTACACATCACCGCTCAAATGATGCTTCATATGGTGCAGATTGTTTAAGGTTATAAGTTGTTATCCAAGCACTTGTTTCTATTAGTTATATAATTGATCACACATGTTCGTCATTCATCAGGCAAAGCTGCACAACATCAGCTGACAATAAATGTAATCAGCGATTCAAATTTTACTGTTTACATGTACACTAACTAAAGAGAGCTGACGCGATGTGTGTTTACATGCACCTAAGCAAAACATTTTGGACATGAACAAAGTGGTTCTGCCCAGTGTGAAGCAGCTAATCTGTCAGTAATATAACAGATGAATAAGAATAAAAGGACTGTTAACTTAAATATTCTGGCTGGGTAGGAAACAATTGTAGCGTTTTGACATTTAGCCTCACAATAAGCAGCTCCATTCATCTTTCAAACACTTGACCATGGAGGCGTTTGACGATCCTTAAATCTTTTAAGATCCCCAACAGAACCGTCCTGTTTTGCTACCCGCGTGTTTCTGTCCTCCCAGGTGAAAGCAGAATCACGTAATTCTACCCCTAACACGAGGCGAACATGCACAGAAATATAATACTTATTCCAACTGATTAATCTGATCAATTCAGATTAAGCATTTGCATGGGTATAAGGCACTAATATTTTCCTATTGAACAGATTATCAAAAGGGTTTACAGCACACCTCTTGATTTACAAATTCATTTCATGAGGCATTTATATTCTGATAACATGTGCATCCATGTCAATGCAGCTACCATCTCCTCATATGTAGGGCTGCCACTAACTAACCACTATTTTTTTATATCTTGCATTTACGCCATTTTTAGACCAGGACCATCTTTACTTTACTTACTTTTTAAATGAACCCAAACAGTCTTCAGATTTCATCCTACTGTTGGAGGAAAACCAGATCATATTCCCAATCGAGCAGCTTGAACCACGGATTTATTTGCTTAAATTTTTATTGATAATTCACTATTAAAATGTTGCCAACTAATCGTCTACTGATTGACTGAGCCTTAAAACTCCACAAAGAGTGAACATTTACCTGATTACCTCGGCTCATATACCTTCTAACCCCAGCAATATGAACTGGTTACTTCACGGTTACTCCAGTGACCCTTGATGACCTGTTCAGACCAAATGCAGACAGGTTCATTCTGTGAAACAACACCTTTTCACAGACAGCGAGTGATGGATCCGTCTTCCATCCAACAACAGAACCAGAACTCACCCTGTCCATCCTCTTTGAACACCAGCTCTCTCTTCTCAGACTCATTCTCGTTCTTTCCACGTCGCCGATTCTTTCCTCCTTTTCCTGAAAAACAGAAGAAGAAAGCGGTTCGGTTAATGTTGTCCACCTGATCACCATGAGTCCTATTCATTAGTTAGCTCCTGGTTCCAGTTAATTCTGCTTCTCATCGAGCCGTTTCCAGCTGACACACTTCCTCATCAGACGATCGGCCTGTAAACGATTATTAACGCAACACCCATTTAAATGCCATTATCGGCCGCTCTCTGTCTGACTGCAGAAGATAAGAAATTACAAGAACAGCAGCTATGCTAGCCTTTAAGTTTACCTTGTAGTTCGCTAATCAAGTCACGTTATAAAGATGTAACATTTTAAAGGATACTTAAATAAGGTCCTCCAATAAGTTTTATAACCTGGTACAAGGTTACCTGGGGTTATTAGAGATCAATTTCAGAGCAATAAAGTCGCAGATGTCCAGGCCGGACCGGGGTGCGGTTTAACCAGCGACTAGCTAGTTAGCTGTGTCAGCTAACAAGGGAATTACATTACCAAATAGATTAGCTAGCTGGCTAGTAGATTCAACGTGTTGGACAACTTTACCCGGACGAAACTAACTTCATCCTTATCTCAAACAAATTCCCGTTCAGAGAGTCAGTTCCACACAGTTGACAGCTGTGTAAACGACTCCACTTCATGTTGCTAACTAGCGTTAGCTGGTCGGTGTCACGTTTTCACTGCGTGTGTCTTCGCGGCGGGCTCGACACCGCGAAGACAATTAACAACACTGAAAACATACATTGACGTCGTCCTCCTTTTCTTACCTTTATTTTTGGGCATATTCTTTCACGCCTCGGTCACGTTAGTCCCGCTCGGTAGAAACGACTCACGGTTCAACAACAAATGTTTAAGATAAGTCAGCGAAAGCACGGCTCGAAATTCACTGAACAGTACGAGAAGCTAGCTAGCGTTCGTCACTGCTGAGTCTGACCGCCGGTTTGCGCATGCGCTCGCTGACACATTCAAAACCCCGTTGCTTTATTGTAATAAGTGGTTGTGACAGAGACAAAAGCCAAGGCCTTCCAGGAGCCGCTCAACCAAAACAATCAAACTTATTAGTGGCGGAATGAAAGGACAAATATTAAACACAGATTATTATTATTATTATTATTATTATTAGTAGTAGTAGTAGTAGTAGTAGTATAAGTATTATTATTATCCACGAATCGTTATTTCTGATGCATCTATTGTTGGTCAAGGTGGAGCTGTTTTAAAATCTTTATACATAATCTACTAGTAGCAAGAATAGTGAAATAGAGGCCTAAACTCGGAAATTAACACAAGAAATGAAGTTAGTGAAGGTTATGTGCTAAATTTCCATTTTCTGTTCTCTATACTATTGTATATCTGTTTGATCAATTAAGTTACTAGTTACTTTGCAGATTGCGAGCTGCATCGGAGCCAAAGTAATTCCAATTATTATTATTTTTATTATATATAAAATCCAGTTTAAACAAAAAGGTGTATTTATGTGTAAATACTCATATGTGTGCCTTTTACTTTTATCAAAATACTTTACAAACCTTACTTTTAATTATGACTTTTGTACTTCTTCGTCGTTGAGACAATTAATATGAGTATATGATTGAAAATGTCTTGAATTTGATCAATTCTGCTGAACAGTTTAGTTGTCAAGGTTTTAATTGTTGAGTGTACCATTACATTTGTCCAGCAGATGGCGCTAAATGAGCCAACATGGCTGCCAGCCGCCATAAATCCCTACAGAAGAAGGAAAATCTCGCTGTGAAGTCTCGCGAGAGTTGAGTTGTTGCAGGAAGAAATTGGTGTAGTCCTGCACGTTTGTTTGTAGGAGTGCAGAAAGTGCAGCTGAGTGTTTTCTAGGGTTTAAAAACAAACAAACAATGGTTCGTGGTTGTGTGTTTCCGAACTGCAGCAACAAGATGACGAGAAACACTCCGCAGAGCTTCCACAGACTACCTGTAGGAAACAGGAGCGTTCTGAAGAAGTGGCTAGGTGTGCTACAAATGGACACTGACGCCTCCGTTCACGCACTGCGCCACGCAGACTACCGCGTCTGCAGTGACCACTTCGAGCGGGAGGACTACTGTCAGCCTCACCGGAGGAGACATCCCATTCCCAAACACTTTTTCCTGAAGAAGTACGCTGTCCCGAGGGTGAAGGAGCTGACTGACAGGCTGGAGGTAATGTCATCAGCTGGTGTTTGTGTTCACCTGACGTCAGTACACGCAACGGAATGACGACATAACCAAGAAGAGTCACTGATCCTGGACCAGTGTTGACTCCATGAGTCAGTCAGAATTTAAAAGAACATGAGAAAATACAGTTCAAGGGGTGAAAACTACAGAAATGTACCTGTTAAAAACGTGTATTCACCTGGAACTTGCATGTGAAGCTTATAAAGGGAACTATTTTCTCTGTTTCTGGGGGCAAATGATGCTGAAACACCTTCATGCTGACTTGATGATATTAGTGAAAATTATGACACAAAGGAAAATTCATAACTGATTCATCAGGCACACTTATCTTGATTGGTAATGTGTTATTTATTTATTTTGCAGAACTATTTTTATAAATCAATGGCTTTTTTTCCCAATAGCTTCCATGTCATGTGACCCAGTGAGTCCAAACTAATGCCGAATTGTACCAGAACACACACAACACACCTCTGCTATCACATTTTACTGCTTCTTCTATTTCATATGAATATTTAGTTTTTTTTCCTAATAATTCTCCTGACAACAAACAAACACACACATATTGTGCTTCATGAAACTGTAAAAACATTTTTTGCTATAACCACTTTGCTATGTAGCTGTTTCCTGTGTGTCCTGTGTAGTGGTAACAATTTTGATGTAAAATAAAAGAAGCCGTATAATCCATTAAAAACAGGAGTGTCTTATTTGTCACATGACATGGAAGCTGTTGAAAAGAATAGCTACATTCTCATAATAAACATTTATATGAAGTAGACAAAGCAGTATAATGTGTCTTAATTGGCCTGTGTAGTGATGCAAAAAGTCTAAAAAAATACTGTTGCTTAATAAATACAGAACACATTAGCGATCGTGATAAGTGTGCGTCATGAAATCAGTTTAGTAGTATCACTAATATCAAGTCAGCATGAAGAAACAGAGATTGTGAAAGAGATTATTTTATGACTTATCCAACCTGCATATGTAGAATCCGACCCAGTGACATAAGCCATTAAAGGGGCAGTATGTAGTTTTGGAGAAGAAACACAACCTCAGAATTGTAATATTTACATTATAAATGACGTAATAATATGTATTTTTCTCCACAACTGAGTTTAGCTGCTCTCAGAGAAAAATACGTTCCCAAAACAGTGTTTTAAGTTAGAGAGGTGGCGGGGTCCGCCTGCACACGTCACAGTTCCCTGTAGTTCCCCAGCTGTTCCCAAGCTGAGCGCAGCGCCGTACCCCTCCGCGCCGGCAGGGGGCGCGCTGTCCCCGCGACGCGCCGCTCGTGTTTTTAATTTCCCAGAAAGAAAATAAGACATTTTGGTTTTAGCTGACATACTGAAGTGTAGTTTCGCCCCTGCAGCGAGCACCGATCCACTTTCTTCTCCCTCGGAACATTTAGATGTGCGTTTCAGCTCCGTGTTCCTTCCGCCAAACAGCCACCTGGTGCCGAGGTTTAAGACACATTTCCGCCTGGAACCTGCAAGTCTGCACGTTAGCTAGCTAGCTGCCGTGTTGCTAAGCTAGCTGCAGTGTTGCACCGAGCTAACCTGGTCAGCGAGGTTCGGCTGTGATGGCTGCCTCCAGCAGCAGAACCATGGTGAGTGTGGGTCAGCGAACCCGTCCAGCAGGGAACACAGTGACGCTGCTTCTCTCTGGACCTGATAGAACAGAACAGAACAGAACACGTGTTTGAACAGGAGCTGGCGTCATAATGTTTACTGTCAACATGTGCTTTTGAGTTTTAGAGATGATTTTGTAGTAAACACGTTCAATTAAAGGCTGTTAGGTATTAATCAGTTAAGAGAACATTTAAAAACAAAAGCAAAAGTTAAAGATCATGTTATGAATCATATCAGGTAGACACAGAAAGACAGGAAGGTGATTTGCAAGATCTTAATTGCATTAAAATCTGCTTGTATGTGACAGTTTTATCCGTGAGAGAAACAGTCTGAGCTGCACACATCGCAGACTTTCATCCGGTGTCAAAGAAAACACCAGACAACTTTTATCTGCAGACGTGGGAGACAAATGTAGAATCTGAATCCTGACACCTCTGATGAGAATCACTGACGCTCTGTTTCTCTCTCGTCAGACGTCTTCTGGAGCGCTGGCGGTCGGAGGCGCTGCTGCTGCGGCGAAAGCAACGTCGTCCTCGGTGGTGTCAGGAAATGGAAACTGGGACGGTGCAGGTGGGATGGACCAGATCACGGTGGTGAGAATAGACGACACACACATCGCGGAGGAGCAGTCTCATGACGCCGGGAAGGGCAAAGACGAGTTTGCAGAGTACTACGACATGGAGTACTCTGTGCCCGGCGAGGACGAGGTGGAGGAAGAGGAGGACAGCGTGTTTGTCATCGAGTACTCGAACCCTGAAGAGGAGGGAGAGAGCTACCAGTTCACCATGTCTGTGGACAGATCGCTGCCCGCCAAAAAGCCAGCAGACAGACATCCTGTGGTCAGCGACGACGTCAGGCCTCCGCTACCTGTGGCGTCCAAACTGTCGAGGCCACAGAGGCCGCGACAGCAGCTGCCGCAGAAGAGGAAGCTGATCTCAGCGGGGGAGGTTAGAACAGAGGAGGTGAGGAAGGAGGAGGTCATCAGCAATAAGAGCGTGTTGGAGCTGGGAGAGAACTACAGCGATGTGATGGAGATGAACTCCGGCGCAGGTAAAGGACTGATGTGCACGCTGTGCCCGCCGCCCGGCCGGCTCTTCAAGAGGGGCTCCGGTCTGGCTGTGCATTTAAAACAAATGCACCTCATGGTGGAGAAGAAGACGTTCTTCTGCACGTGGTGCCAGCAGAGGGTTCGCTCTCAGATCGAACTGGACGCGCACACAAAGCGCCACGCCAACCAGGAGGCGGTGTTCACCTGCCACCTCTGCCCGGCGGAGACGGACGACAAACCGGAGGCGGAGCCGGGGCCGTACAAAGGGTCGAGGATGGGACTGAAGGCTCACCTGGAGAAGGCGCACCCGGGCGTCATCCCCCGCTGTCACATCTGCAACAAAGGCTTCAGGTCGCTCGTGTCGTACCTGGCCGATCAGTTCAGGCACGTCGGCAAGTCGCCGTACTACTGCGGCAAGTGTCAGATCTACGAGATGACGGAGAGGGGGCTGAGCGTCCACATCAAGAACCACAACAAGAAGCAGAAGCTGCAGGAGGAGTCTGCAGGAAACCACCTGCCGCCGTCTGAAGTCCCCGCCGCCGCCGCCGCCGACAACTCCGCCACAGACGACTCCGACTTCTGACACGTTCGGCCTCTCAGATGAATTCTGCAGCTCAGCGACCTCCTCTTCGTCAGAACCACGTCTGACGTTTATGCATCTTTGACTGAACTGAACAGAACTTTGAACACTGATGTTTGTTTTTCATCTACTTTAGGAACTTCTTCTCGTGATCATCTTGTTTTAAATGTGTGCCAAGCGTCGCGTCGAGCGAACACAGTTTGTCATCAGGTTGTTGTCACAGCCTGCGTCTTCAAGCTGATTGGACGTTTGTTTTCTCCGCAGCTTCATTCAAAGGAAAAGAACCAATCATGATGTTTGTTTACAGTAACCACTGCATCATTACATTCTTTCTTTATGATATTATTTCAAAGTGTAAACATCGAACATCACTCACTAACGTTAGCTCTTGTACTTGTCGGGCCGCAGGTGCTTGTTTTTGGTTTTGAGTCCGTTTTGAAACAGGAAGCAGTGACGTGGTCGGCTGGTAACAAACAGCCAAACATCACACTAACATGTCGGAAAACAATTTAGGAGACAACGAACACGATCGCGCCTCCATTTTTACAGTACAGAAACAATATGGTGACAACTTCACGTTCATCATCATCATCATCTCTTAACTGCAGCACTAAAATCCACTAACATATGGTTCTGGATGCATGTGAGGCAGAACCGGGCCGAGCAGCAGAGGAACACGACAGATACGTTTAAATCCTGTTTGAATTGGGCCGTGAATCACACACACGATGATGATGATGAAGAGCTTTTTTAGGCTTGAGGAAGTCACAAACCTGACTTGCAGCGATAGTATCATAAAGTGTCTTTCGATACCAAAGGACTCGTCAGCGTCAGTGAGCCAATAAGCACGCAGCGTGGGCGTTGATCCAGGATGTAACGGTGCTGGTGATTGGCTGTCTCGATGCACGCAGGAAACACGCGAGGAGACGCTAAACATTCACGGGTCGAACGTATAGTTTCCTCCGTTTTCTGTTATTAATAACATCGCCATCGTCAAAGCAAACCACATGAACTCGTTGTGATTTCTTGCCTTCAACACTTGGTGCTATTTAGTCTGATTTTAAATCCGTGGCGACACTAAAGATGCTGCGTGTTCATGCTGCTGCTGAGGCTTTAAGGAAGAAGAGGCAACAACCTTTTTGTTTTCTTGTCATCATGAATTCTTTTATCTTATCTCGGGAAAATAAAGCTTGTTTTTGTCGAGATCCAGAGAAAATCATCCTGTTATCAGAGGAAATGATATGTTGGACCCACGACGGCTGTTTAATCTTACGTTAAATCAGATTTTGAACATTGTCAGATCATTTCTTTGTGCTTAATTTAACTCGTTTCACAAATAATGTGACGGATCTGCAGGACTCAGAACTTAAACCGTGTTCATGAGCAACTTTTAAATCTTTAAATCAAGTGAGTTCAACCAAAAACAAACATGAAATGACTTTGTGAACGTTTGTCCTTCGACTCTGCAGTGAAGCGGCTCATTAAAGCCTCACAGCTGATCTGTGATGATGTTTATGATTAAATCATTAAAATGTTTTAAAATAGCACAAAAGAGCTCCTTGTGACATCCTCACATGTTTTGTTTTGTCCGGCCGAGCATCCAGTAATCTGTTGATGTTGATGTAAAGCAGAGAACTCTAATGACTGTAAATAAGACTCAGGTTGTGAAAGAGAACCTCGGTCGTCGGTGTCGATGCTGCATGTGTGTGTACATACTGTATATTCTGTATTAGAGGACGCTGAATCCTGCGCGGCGCTCTGAGAGAGAGATCGGATCATCTCCATCATGTTTGTGTGCAGACTGACTGAAACACTTCCTGTCCACGTGTTTGATTTCAGGCTGCAGGTTTTGTCCAGCAGAGAGGAACGAAGTGACGAACATTAAAGTATTAACTGGCTCCGTCAGTGTTGATGTGTGAATGTACACACGTTTGTTTCTGTTTTACTGCTGAAAGCACAACTCAGCTTTTAAGTTTATGGATCACAGTTTCAGTGAGCTGTGAAAACGAGCTTCTATGAGAGTGAATCCATCGCAGTGATCAGAAACCTCCTGCATCCCACTTTTACTTTATTTGTTTTTGTTTTTTTTATCCAGCCGTTAATATTTTTTAAGCCACAAATCTCCTGATTCATTTTCTGCAAGTTCTTTCTATCATCACATGTTCACGTACAGATAAATGTGAGAATTCTGCATTAAAATGTCTGAAAACTACTCGAGACGTTTGTTTTATTATCTCCAGTGTTTCCTCCCGTGTCCTCGAGGTGACGGCGCTTTAATCTGCTCGTCTGTCTGTAACTTCAGGAGAGTCAAACAGGAAGGACGACGTCGAGCTGCAGCAGCAACACCTGCTTCCTGTTTCAAAATAAAACTCCAGCTGGTCACATCCTCCACCATGTGGACGACACGGTGGATGAAACCAACTGGACCTTTTGTTCTGTGTGTTGTTGAGTTCTGTTCTCACATCATCTCAGATGTTTCCAACAAAGTTCCAGCAGAGAAATCCTCCAGAGTCCTCGAGGTGACGCTGAGTTTCGGAAGTGTGAGAACCAGACCCAACAGAACCAGAAGAACACTGCAGAACATTAGAGAGTTGAGGTGAAGCTCTGAGTGAAGTCAGCACTCAGCAGAGACTCTGGTTCTGGTTCTGGTTCTCTGTCTCCTCTCTGTAACGTTACGTTCATGAAGTAAAGTCCATTTCCCCTCCAGCTCCAGTCAGCAGTCAACAGAACAGAACAGAACCAGCCGACAGTGGAGGTCAGCTCCGGATCACTGCTGCAGTCAGGCTCATCAACAGGAGTGAAGAGCTCTGCTCCCGTCGGTCAACAGCTCCGGATCAGAACCTGATGAGACTCCTGGTGTTTGTTCCTCCAGACGGTCCGGATCTCAGACGAGTTTCTTTTTTTTCTAAAGATTTATTCTCTGACTCTCCTGGAAGTTTGAGCGACAGGCAGCTAAATGAAACGCAGCGTCACCTCGAGGAAACTTCCGGATCTCTCGGGTCGTTTTTAGACATTTTGATGCAGAAAGTTCACATATTTTATATTCTTAAAGAAGCTTAAAGAACAAGAAGAAACAGGTTCAGTGTGATGGATCTTAAAGGATTCTGCAAGCTGAACTGAATCATGTTTCAGACGGTAAAACATGTAAAAACACAGAACGATTCGGGTCGTTTCCTTCTAGAAAAACGCCAAAATCCATGAAAATGTCGTCACTACAAAAAAGAAAAGGACGGTCGGGTCTTTATTACAGAGTTCAGACTGAACTTGGATTCTTCTCGAGCTTTCGATCAGCTGCTAAACTGACTGTCATGTCAAATTTAAGCCATTTAAAAATCATGTAAATGTAAAAATAATGTAGAAAAGTGATTAAATTAGTGATTTAGCTCAACAGTAGTTCAATCACCTACATTTGAAATCTGTCAATTTAATAATTTAATGATTTATTAAGTGAAAACACCAAAAGTTTGAAGATTTCACTTGTTGCATTTATCAATTGTGGATAAAAATAATCTATTAATGAACCCACAAAACAAATCGATATTTACTTCATCAGTGGTTTAATTTGTTTCGATCATTAAAGAGAAAGGTTAATAATTTAAAAAACAATAAAATATAAATATGAAGGTGAATCTTTATTGTTTTGGATGAAGAAACAAGTATTAAAGGTGCTAAAATCCCTAAAATATCAGCTGAGTTTGGTGCAGAAACACTGAGATTAAATGTTTTTTTATTCGGTATTTTCCTTTGTGTCGTTATTTTTTTTAATTCTCTGACATCATTAAAGGGAAACGCCACTGATTTGTGGAGCGTTGTGTTATTTTTGTTTCCTCATCATAAGTCTGTTTTATTTTGTGATTAAATATTCAGAATTTATATGATGTTATATCAGTTTTTGATGCATCAAAAACTGATATAACATCATATAAATACTGAATATTTAATGAAGCGACTAAAAATGTCATTTTTCCAATTTATACTTTATAATTTTATCCCATAATTCCACTTTTCTAAACTTATGATTCTATTTTCTAACTCACATCTATGACTTTTAACCCATAATTACAATTTTTAAACACATAATTATAACTTTTACTGTTTTTCTACATTCACTGATTTATTATTTTGGTTTGTAAAAATTCTGAAAATAGAGAGAAATGTTTTTAAACGATGTTCGTTTTGTCCAAAACCTCCAAAAAACATTCAAAGTATTTTATTCTATTTGTAATTATTTTATTTCCTTTTCTTTTTTGTAGTGACGACATTTTCATGGATTTTGGCGTTTTTTCTAGAAGGAAACGACCCGAATCGTTCTGTGTTTTTACATGTTTTACCGTCCAAAAAACCCACTCTGTGATTAAATATTCAGTATTTATATGATGTTATATCAGTTTTGATGCCCGAGAAACTGATATAACATCATATAAATACTGAATATTTAATGTAGCGACTAAAAATGTCACTATTTTTCCCATAATTCCACTTTTTTTAAACTTATAATTCTATTTTCTATTTAACTCTATGACTTCTAAATCCCATAATTTCCATTTTTTTCTAATTGTACCTTACTTTTAACCCATAATTACAATTTTTAAACACATAATTATGACTTTTATTGTTTTTCTACATTCATCAATTTATTATTTTGGTTTGTAAAAATTCTGAAATAGAGAGAAATGTTTTTAAACGATGTCCGTTTTGTCCAAAACCTCAAAAAAACATTCAAATTATTCAAACAATTCAAAGGAAAAGCAGCAAATCTTCACAAGTTGGAATCATATTTTATAAACTTTTATATTTTGTGTGCAGAAAAACAGGTAAATGTGTTGAATCAGAGCCGTCGTCATGTGTTTATTAGCTGATTAACCTTTTTATTATTTTTAATAGAAAGTCCAACTCTCACTGCAGGTACAAAAACAGAGAGCTGGTAGCAGCAGGGCTGAATGCGACTGACAGGGAAGAGGAAGAGGAAGAGGAAGTGGAAGAGGAAGAGGAAGAGGAAGAGGAAGAGGAGGAAGAAAGCTGTTCCCCTGTTACAGAAAAAGAAACAAATCATTCCTTTTACATTCCTTTATCCCAGAGCTGTACATCCAAAGACATTTATATATTTCATATTATATATAAAACAGAATCTAACGTCGCCCGGAGCCGTGAGTCCCTTTATGCTGACACACATTCAGAGGAAACAATCATTCACATCAGGGTTTTACAGTCTGAAGGGTCGCGGGAGAACAACCGATGCAGGGTTTCTGTTTTTCTTAGTGCTCGCTGATTGTCGACAGGCGAGAGGAGGCACACGTCCTGAACACTGAAGCAACAACACACGGCTTTAATAGGCTCTAAAATCAGAACACAGAAGAAGTTCTTGGAAGAAATGGCCAGAATTCAAAGGAGGCAGCGTCACCGCTAACTGCTGCTCAGCTCTGTTAGGCTACAAGCTAGCCGGGGAGCTAAGTGGTCGCGTAGAGCCGGAATATTTTCACATCTCACTCTGTGAACCTGTGAGGCGACGGCGGGAAGACGAACCAGGACTGTCGTGTTTTTAACGAGGCGATTAAACTCGTTTCAGTTCAGGGGAAAGAGAGAAACTCGAGTGAGACGTGAGCGGTTCTGTTTTTCTGCTCCGCCAAGAAAACAGGAGTAAAAATACTGAAGTGGTTTCATGAGTGTGACAGTCAGCTAGCTGGTTAGCATGCTAACATCTCTGACGCTGTTGTCTCTGAAATTCTGGCCAAATCTTATGATTTGCTCCTTTTGTAATTAAAGGTGCAGTTCACCCAAACTACAGAAGAACTTTAAACCCAAACTTTCATCGTTTGAATCATTTTAGAATAATTCTGACAAAGTTTCCTGACGTTGACACAGTTATATTTATATCACAAGTCGCCTGATAGTTTGTGTGAATATGCGCTTTACTTACACAAACTTCCAGAGCAGAACATTTGTATTTTTGGACTTTTAAATCACCCAAAATGTTAAAATGAACCAGTGCATGAAAAAATCAGTGTTTCACCTTTGTAAGCAGTGCTTTAATTGTGGTACTTTTACATTGTTGTGGTGCTTTTACTCCAGTAAAAGAGCTTCGTCTGCTGATTTGATTTTAACATTAAGTCCTCAATAATAAACATGATAATAATATAAGTAATCTTTGTAATTTGGGTGAACTCTGACGTCGTCTCTGCAGTTGAAGTCTGGGTGCAACTGGAATGTTTGGAAATGAACCCAGAGCTTCTTTTTTTTTTCCTGCTACACTTTTTTTTTTTTTTGTCTTTTAAAGGTTTTTGCTGACAGAAGATCTTCATCACGAACACGAAGCGATGCCTCAGGAAGAGCTCGACGTTTTAAAACACAGTAACAGAGACTTCTGGTGATGAAACGCCTCCTCGCCTCCCGTCGCTCGGTGTGCTTGTCGCGTACATCTCTCCCCGGGTGGACGTATAAAAATGCATTGTGTTGATTCGTAGAAACCTGAGTTGCTCGACATGTTTATATATTTACAGTTCAGCTCCCGTCTGCTGCACATAGAGATGATCAGTCGGCTCGAACAGAAGAAGGTCAGAGGCTGATCCCGGGTCAGTCAGGAAGAATCCAACGTTTCACCCACACGTTCTCTTGTGTTTGTTGTGCTCCAGTTAAAGACACTTGTTGTTTAAATTTACGTCTTAAAGCTGCACAAGGAGAGATTTCTACATTAAATGCACCAAAACGATCATCTCATCAGCCTCAA
Organism: Sparus aurata; assembly: GCF_900880675.1. NCBI lineage: Eukaryota > Metazoa > Chordata > Actinopteri > Spariformes > Sparidae > Sparus > Sparus aurata. Next base: position 27,482,888 of record NC_044205.1, read on the forward strand.
ACATACTTTAGATTCCAGACTATTTCCTTTCCTGCCCACTGATTACTTTACTCCACCACATCGATCTGAAAGCTTTAGTTGCTTCAAATGTAAACAAACAGTCAAATCAAATTAATAGACTGAGCTAACAGTCTCCCATGATGCCTTGTGGGAATTACGGGTGTGACTTTACAGCGATCGGAGTGTCGAATCAGCCTGAAGACATAAACTACTAACACTGTTATTATTGCTTAGCTAACGTCTCTGAAGCCTTGCAGGAGCTGCCGGTGTGTCACTTATTACAATACTCTTCAAACTGTCACTTTAAATAAATCCACAGTAACCTCACGATGAAGTCTGTGGACAGAAGTGCTTCAAACATTACAGCCACCAGAGGGCGCCACGAAACGCAAACTTTCCTTGTGCAGCTTTAAAAACAAACTAAATATAAAATAAAGGCAGAAATCTGCTTCTCTCTTAATTAATGTGCTCAAATTCTAAGTTTCTCACTTTGTTTCAGTGAGTGAAAACTTGTGTTAACTCACGCTGGACGTCTGAACTCATCCCATGAAAAGACTAAAAACCAAACACAGATTTATCTTCTTGTTGTGGATTAATCCACCGCTGAAAGTAGTCCCTGTTTCCTCCTCGGTTAGGAATCATTTGGCCTGTTTTCTAAAGATAAAAACAAAATATTTTTGAGGTGTTTTTCAGGATTTACATCTTTGAGAAGAACGTGGAGCTGAGAGCGACAGACAGGAAGTCAGACAGCGCTGGTTTTGGTCTTTTCAGAGGATTTGTTGACGTGAAACCAGCTTGATTTCAGGCCTAATATTAATTCAAGTTTTTGAGATTCATACGTCAACTCTTGGACCAACACTTGATTTCGGAAATTAAGTCAAAGAAGAACCAGTTTCCTTTTTGTTCCTTGTGTTTTTTTGCAGCTGACAGGTAAAATACTGGATCCTGGACGTGTGAAATGTAGAAACTTCTGCTCCTGAGATCCCAAAATCATCATCAGAACTGCGGTTTGAGTAAATGCTTCTGTTAAAAGTCCTGATTTCTGCAGGTGAATCTTCAGAGCGGCCTGAACATGAACCTGCTTCCCGCCTGCTGTCCTTCTCTGCAGACGCCGTCATCTCGGAGGCTACTTGAGGTTTAAATAGCGGACCTACAGCTACGCAGAACCATGACGACAGTATAACGACGATGATCCTAGCTCTTTAAATGCATACATTAGATTACCGTGTTCCTATGTTCAGATTTCCTGTTGAAGTAAATAAATACAGTACTTTTCATTTTCCTGACGCGCGCTCGGACTCAAGGCGGCGCTGATTGTCCGAAGCAAAAAAGAGTCGGCTCGGTCCGGCTGCCGATCGGTGATGCTAAAGCTGAGAAGTAAGCCGCCACGAGATCCAATCAGAAGAGTCCGTTAAGGTGCAGGGATGGCGAGGGGGTTGGTGGCGGTCTCCGTGTTCCTATTTGGCGTTAGCGGTTCTTGGGTCCATCAGTAGTCTGTCCCACCGGAGGAGGAGTGGGGGAGCGAGGGTCCGGCGGAGGTCAGAGAGAGGTCATATTGAGGGAGGGCTGACGGGGTCAAAGGTCACAGAGCGGTGGAGGTGATCTTCTTCATCCCTCGCCGCTGAGCCAGAGTGGAGCAGCCCACCGGCTCCAGGATCGGCGGGACGTTCCTGTTCAGGGCGGAGTAGGTGGCGGCCATCGCACCCTGAGGAGACGGAGAGGCAGAGAGATCAATCAGCTGATTTATCCTGCTTCAGTGACACGCATGTCAACGATGTACTGATGATGTGATGTCGCTAATTATTCTCCTCCTTCACACTCGTCTGCACGAAATCATTTTAACTCACACGGAGGATTTGTGCCGATTTGTTTCCATGATGCTGTAATCAGTGTTGTTTTTGGCAGTGATTTTAGATTTAGTCTCAGTCTTTTGGACTGAAATGCTTTTCAGTTTTAGTCAAATTTTAGTCACTTCTATATGTGATAGTTGTTGTCCAGTTCTAGTCGACGAAAACTCAAACAGGTTTTAGTCAGTTTAAGTTAAAAAACAAAAAAAACAAAAGAAGAAGTATAGTCTTTTATCAAATTAATTCAGGTCAATCAAAAGATCTACAAGCTCACAATGTGTTGAACTTGTAGATCTGCTATTTTCCCAACTTATGTGTGACACTCTTTTATGATGAAGTCGGGCATCAATTCATGAAAAAACAGTTGAGATGTGCTGATTGTTATTCTATACCTTGTGGTTTTGTACACTTAAATTGTTCAATAAAAAAAAAGTGACAATGAATTTGTTTTCAAAATAAGAGCTTTACATTGCACCCTATTGGAGTTTAGAACTGGGGTCTTAGTGGAGGGCTTTTAATTTGAAAGTAGCGACCGTTGCTAGCTTGCTGCTACATCAGCAAGTAAACAACGAAGAAGACAGCTACAGCAACCGAGGAGACGTTAGCATCTCCCGGTCTCAGCGGCTGTCCAGGTGCTACACGAACATTAAGCAGAAATGTCTGACAGACCACTCACTAACATTTACGTCCATTCTCGTCTCGTCAATGAAAACTCACACACGTCTCGTCATGTTTTAGTCATCAAAGAGCCGCGTTTATCTCGTCACCGCCTCGTTATCGTCATGAAAAACAGGGGCGTCAACGAAAGAATTTCGTCATCGTCGACAAAAACAACACTGGCTGTAATGATCGGACAAATCTGATTCATATGTGTGTGTGTGTGTGTGTGTGTGTGTCACCTTGACCAGGTGAGGCGCGTCCTGTCTGTTGAGGGTGTACTTGGGCAGCTGGTCTCTGTGCGTCACCCAGGGGTGTCGGAGGACCTGACCCGCCGTCAGCCGCCGGTGGGGGTCGACGTGCAGCATCTTAGACACCAGATCCTGAGGAGGTCAGAGGTCACACGAGAGCGCAGGGTCAGAGAGCAGGACGACGGTGACGGTGTGAGGAAGAGACAAACACCAATGTAGATGCTTTAAAGGAACATTTCACCCAAAACTCTTTATCTCCGCCGTCCACAAAACACTTCTGGAGCTTCACAGTGTTCTTCTAGACAACCAAAGTAGCTGGAGACTTAAAAAAGGAACTTAAAATGGCTCCATGTCTGACGTTACCCCAGATTACACCCTCGGCATGCTGTCGAGGCGAGGTGGATGCTAACACTTAGCTTAGCAGCTACAGTGAAGATTTCATCTTAACAAATGGTGTAAATAAAGTATTCTTAAATCAGTTTGTGTTCTCCGGACTTACAGAGGCTTGGATTGCTCCAGAAATGTTTGGTTCTGTTCCATTTTTTGGGTGACCTGCTCCTTTAAGACCTGAGAGCAGATCCTCACCTTGGCCTCAGTCGACACGGAGGTCCAGTATCCTCCGGTGAGCGAGAACTTCCCGCTGCCGATACGAGCCAGAATCTCCTCCGGCGTGTCCTCGGGACCGTTAGCGAAGGGAGTGAAACTGGAGACGGACGAGGAGAGAAAGGATGAATATTCAGATAAGCGAGCGTTTTAGTCAGATCTCTGATTTCTAATTTCAACATGACATGAACTCCCACCCTGTCAGCATGGTGTACAGCAGGACTCCCAGACTCCAGATGTCACAGGCTGCATCATAACCCTGCTTCTTCAACACCTGCAGGAAACACACACACAACACCAGCTTCATGTTTCAGCTCCTACATAAAAACATCTGTTCTGTAATGAAGAGCGTCAACACCTTCTCAACCACGTAGCTTATATCTTTTATGCATAACTTAAGACCTGACAGCTGGCGTTCGCTCGCTTTTGTTGTGTCTCAATTCAGTGTCTGAATCCTTCAGATGGAGCATTTAAAGGACAATTATGTCACAACGCCACGTGAAGGCTCCTCCAGATGCTCCTTTGTTTCCCTGTTTTTGGAGGATGCACCGCTACGATCCTTCATGGTCTCACATATCCGCCCGAAAAAGAAGAAAGAAAGAGAGAAAATGGCAACATCACGTGGCGTAGATCGTCACTTTCGCGGGCCTGGGTGGCAGAAATCGTGACGTAAGGGTAAAACATCTGGTGACGCAACCAGGAAGGTCTCTCTGAAGGACTCGCCTTCGAAGACCGCGAAGGCGAGTCCGTCAGAGGATGCAGAACCTGAACTGAAACACAGACCTTGTTAACCTCGTCAGCCTTTGGAGCATTTACTGGTCGCGTCACCAGATGTTTTACCCATACGTCATGATTTCTGCTGCCCAGGCCCGCGAAAGTGACGATCTACGCCACGCAATGTCGCCGTTTTCTCTCTTTGTTTCTTCTTTTACAGGCACGCAAAGAATCCTGAGATATGTGAGGCCACGAAGGATCGTAGCGCTGCATCCTCCAGAAACAGGGAAAAGAAGGAGCATCTGGAGGAACGTAATTGGTCTTCAAATGCTCCTCTGAAGGATGCAGGCCTGAACTGAGACACAACATCAGATAAACAGAAGTAATGACTGAAAACTACGGTGGCCCTGAGAGCTCAATACACTGCAACCTGAGAAAACATCCCCAACAATTTGACAGGCAGGAGAAAGTACACAAAACCTCGATCTGACCTCCGACTTTATCTTTATTTGCTTGTTTTCTTTGCTGAGGTCAGAAGATAAAAACATCTCAGGGCACGGAGTGAGAAATGACCACGAGGTACCTCGGGTGCGACAAAGTTGGCGGTGTAACACGGCGTCATGAGCAGGCCGTTCTCTGCTCTCAGCTGTTTGGCGAAACCAAAGTCGCAGATCCTGATGGACTCGGCGTTCCCGCTCTCGTCCACGTAGAGGATGTTGCTGGGCTTCAGGTCTCTGTGCACCACCTGCACACACCACAGAACCAGGTTCAATCAGGTGTTTACCGACAGGTACGGACTCAGGAAACAACCAAAACAAAGAGATAAAGCAGCAGACGGAGACGTACCCCCTGTACATGCAGGTACTCCACCGTCTTGGTGATGGTGTAGAGGACGGCGCTCGCTTCTCTCTCTGAGAAAAACTTCTGCCGCAGGATTTTGTCGAGCAGCTCGCCTCCTTTCATCAGCTCCGTCACCAAGAACACCGACCGGCCGTCGTCGTACACCTACCGCATGAAAACAACACAAACAACACTTTATTTAGTCACTCGCTCGCTGATTCAGTCGCTTTGCTCATTCAGAGCGGCTGAATTTAGATCTCAGCGCCGTCGTCGGTCAATAAAACATGCAGTGTGAGAATTATGGATCTAACAGGCAGTTTTGTGGATGTGTAGGCGGCAAGTCATTACAATAAAAAGCAACTTAGAGATGATGCACATGTTCAGACTGAAAGGTAGAAAGGACGAGTCGGGATAAAAACAGCAGAGAAGAGAAGAGGAACTAAACTACAGCTCTGTGTTTATAATATCCAAACAAAGACGTGAATCATCAGCAGCAGGAACGAACACACACAGTGAATGCAGATTTTAATTGTTTTTAGTTGCTGCAAGTGACTCAAGTGAGGGCATTTTCACCCGGCAGCACGACGGTATTTTTAACTCTTATTAAGAATGAGTCACTGAGAAGTGAAGCTGACCAACTAACAAACTGAAACCATCAGGATCCAAACAGGAAGAGGACTGAGTGGTCCTGCAGATATTCAGGTGGATCAGGGATAACGACTGACATGAAACTTTAGATTTAGTCAAGTTTATACCAACACTACCAAGGTCGAATTTAAAGGGATGTTCCGGTGTAAGTTTAATCCATGGTCTAAATCACTGTGAAACTGTGTTAGACTCCCTCTCGAGAGATCAAGTTAGCAGACCGCTAATTTACGGAGTTTTATCAACCTCAGAAACGACAGCACGACAACAATACACTGCAGTAAATGGATCCAAATATAAACCGCCACCAAAAAGCCACAAATAATGCTCAGAACAGCACCAAACTTCAGCAACAGTACAAATAGGGTCTCAGCACATAGTCCGGGGCATCTAACCTCCGCTAGCTTAGCTGGATTTCTACTGAAAAGCTGACTAAATTTACCACTCTTCTGCAGCAGCTTCCTGTTGACGGGAAGTCCCGACGAGTCGATTACCGAGTGCAGTAGAGTTCATGGATGAAAATGTATGATTATGACTCCATGGAAAAGCAATCAAAGTTCATATGTGTCTTACCTGCCAGTTTATAACAGTTATTATCGAGAGCGGACAGGGAAAAGAACGGAATTGAGCATTTCTAACCGCACTCGGTAATCGTCGCGTCGGGACTTCCCCGACCCGGAAGCTGATGGAGGAGAGTTGAAATCTGTTTTTAGCTTCCCAATAGAAATCCAGCTAAGCTAGTGGAGGTTAGATGCCCCGGACTATGTGCTGAGACCCTATTTGTACTGTTGCTGAAGTTTGGTGCTGTTCTGAGCATTATTTGTGGCTTTTTGGTGGCGGTTTATATTTGGATCCATTTACTGCAGTGTATTGTTGTCGTGCGGTCGTTTCTGAGGTTGATAAAACTCCGTAAATTAGCGGTCTGCTAACTTGATCTCTCGAGAGGGAGTCTAACACAGTTTCACGGTGATTTAGACCATGGATTAAACTTACACCGGAATATCCCTTTAACACCTAAAATAAGCTAAATTAAAAGACAGTAAGTATGATGAGTGTTCTGTGACTCACGTCCTTCAGGGTGATGATGTTGGGATGTTGTCCGTATCTCAGCAGGATCTCCACCTCCTCCGTCGGGTCTCTCTTGGCCTTGTTGATGATCTGTAACAGGGTCAAACTTCCTGAGTCTGCAGTCCAGGATAAAGATAAACACAGACGTCACGCTGCACGACTCTGGATGTTGTCGTGTTCCTACCTTGACTGCGTACTCCATGCCGGTTCCTTTGTGTAGGCAGCGCTTGCAGATGGAGTAGGACCCGACGCCGATGTCCTCTTTAATCTCGTAGGCGTCTGAAAACTGGGATGTGCTTCTGTGCAGCTGCTAAAGCCAACACACAAAAACAGTGACACAAACATTTAGGATGACGCTCGTTGACTCAGGAATGAAGACGGTCCTGGATTCATCACGCTGCTCGTCACCTGACTGATAGAATCTGAGGTGTTTCTGGTCTTTCACCTTCTCGTAATCTGGCGTTTAATCCTAACGTGTCTCCTTTCTGCCGGCCCATAATGCCGTGCAGCGTTGATGCTTCGCAGAGTGAAAGGAAACGACCTTTTATGGGTGCGCAGTGAGCTCTCCACCCCCGCTGCTCTTCATTAAAGGTGGAGATGTTTACCAGACGTTCATTCTGTCAATACGACCACTTAGTCCTCGTCCTTGAAGGCTTTTCTCTGGTGAATGTGTGCATTACAGAAAATAGTTTGGATGGGCAGGCGCTCCCTCTCGTCTGTTTTCTGTAGTTTAAAGAGATTCACTAAGAGGCTCTGAGTGTTTGTTGGGGATGCTTCCTGCTCCGCATCACAGAGGAGGAACAGTCCACACTGTTTGAAATGTGAGTTGTTCAAAAGAAGAGCGTTCTTTGAAGCTCCTCTGCTCTGAAAGCCGCGCTTCCACCTTAATTACACGGACGTTTGAGTCCCAGGAACGACTTTTTTTAAGGAATTAAAAGCCTGTTGTGGTTTAAAGACCTGTGAAGATTTGTCAGCTGAAGTTAAAGCTGTAATATTCTGCATTAAAATGTCTTTGTTTTAAAAGTTGTTAAGTAGTGTACTAATGTTATCCCAGCAGAAAAGTTTCCTCGAGGTAACGTTGCTTTTCATTTGGTCGCTATAACTCCAGCAGCTAGTCGGCAAATTATGTAAATAAAACTGTCACACATTAACTCGTCGGTGAATTTGTGTCTGAGTCACTTTGAATAGATTTTCATCAGCAGTGGTTGATGTGTTTAAATTCAGATCAACCTCTGACTGAGACAAGATAACGTCCCCAACACGCGGGAACAAACGAGATGAGTTCCTGGAAAGTTTTCACATTCTTGGGGAAAGTTCTGTGGTATATTTCTTTTCGAGTTGTGTCCTAAATTATCTCAAATGTTTCTCGAGGTGACGCTGAGTTTCATCTGCTCGTCTGTCTGTAACTTCAGGAGAGTCAGAGAGGAAGGAAGTGTGAGAACCAGACCCAACAGAACCAGAAGAACACTTTAGAACCTTAGAGAGTTGAGGTGAAGCTCTGAGTGAAGTCAGCACTCAGCAGAGACTCTGGTTCTGGTTCTGGTTCTCTGTCTCCTCTCTGTAACGTTACGTTACTGAAGTAAAGTCCATTTCCCCTCCAGCTCCAGTCAGCAGTCAACAGAACAGAACAGAACCACCCGACAGTGGAGGTCAGCTCCGGATCACTGCTGCAGTCAGTGAAGACAAATCACCTTTTTAATCCCACAACTTACAAAGTCGTCTCTGAGCTGTAAACGGCTCCGGATCAGAACATAGATCCCCCCAGTTTTTATACGTCAACATCCCAATGATCGCAAGTTCCGCCATTTGGTTTTCCTGTACTTTTGGAGCTAACTAAGCCGGGAGCAGAGACATTTCTGGTGACAAGATAACGTCCCCAAAACAGAATTTGGACCCTGGTCCCTGACGCGGGAACAAACCGAGTTCCTGGAAAGTTTTCACACTCTTGGGGAAAGTTACTTTGGTGGAAACGCAGCTACAAGAAATAAATCTTCGGCACTTGAAGGTTGTTGTTTCTTTGTCCTTTCTGAATTTGGTTTCCATGAATTCAGAGACTTTGTAGTTTTGAAGATTATGAGACTTTGGAGACGTATGGAGGTGTGTGCGTACCTGAACAATAGTATTGGGTAGTGGTTGCGTGTCCTCTTCTGTTATGGCCACAAAGCTGAATCCTCTGAACAGCTGATGGGCGTTGGCGCTGGGAGGAACCCCCGGAGAGTCTGACACACAAACACAAACAGCTGTTGAAGCTCAACGCTCGACAGAATCAGCTTTAATTCAGAGTGTGTTTCAGCTCGGAGGTGCGTGAAGGAGGAGAGGGAGCGAGAGTCGGTACCTCTGGGTGTTTTCGCCGTGAACTCTGGATCGAAATAGAAAGTGTCGTCAGGTCGTCCTGCAGCCGGTTTGAAGGGAGGGTGGAGCTCTCGACGGAAGAGTTTCTACAGGGACGAGGAAATGTGACACAGCTCAGAGTTAAAGACAGAATCATAAAGTAATATGATGTTTTATTCACTGGACGGAGACACTGACATTCCAGTCGATGGTGCAGAAGAACTGATGCCTCTTGATCTCCTCCACGCCGTCCGGTCCGGCTCCTGCAAGTAAACACAACGCGAGCCGTCAGTCCTCACATTCTGTCAGATTCCGCCACATCAAACGCCACGTAAAACTTTAAAAACACCTCAAAAATGTATAGATTCACTTTTAAAACGTGCCAAATAATTCACTAGAACAGGAAGCGGTCCAGTCCGAACTCATCAGTCGCCTTCAGTTTTCAGACTTCATAGGTATTTGTGACGGTTGTAAATCAGGTGAGTGGACGCTGACCATAAAATTATAGAATCTAACAGGAAAGAGTTTTTATTTACGTTGGAATCAAGTCAGTGTGTTGATCGTTAAGCTCCTGTAAAACTGCCAAGAGACCGATCAATGCTTTAATTGTGTTTGTGTGTAAAGAATTCAGCTCTTCCTTCATGTTTTAAGAAGCATCAACGATCCGGTTTCCTTTCTTCTTTTATAAAATCTGACTTTAAAAGCCGTCATCAAAACAAAAGATCAGGATCGATACAGCAGAATTATTCCATACATTCTTCTACCTTTTTCAAAACATGGTGCCTACATTACCCACAATGCACCTGGGCCCCAACACATGTAAACACACTGTAATGTGTAAAATTGAATGTGAGGATTTGCTGCTTTCCTTTGTCATTAATTATAATAAATGAAGAGTTTTGGACTGTTGGTTGAACAAAATACGCAAAAAGAAGACGTCGCTTTTGGTTTTGAAATTATTGTAATGAGCCTTTTGCACATTTTTTGACATTTGTAGACTAAACATTTAATGTGTTACATCTTGAAAATAATACAAATAATAATCAGTTGCAGCCTTGAAACTGTCGTATTCGGAAATGTTGAGATGCAGCTTTTTCTGGTACGAGTGGACAAACGCTTCCTGCTGTGGCGACCTTTTTATTTCTATGTTGTTTTGTTGTTTTTGTGTACGTTGTTCTGGAAGTTTTACCTAATCTGTTGGAGGGGTTGCGTTTGAAAAGGTTCCTGAGGAGACTCTGAGCTTCTGAACTCAAAAACTGCGGCATCCCCAACTTTGCTCTGCAGAAACAAAAACACACAAAAAGACACAAAAAGATTGATGAAATAAAAATAAAAGCCGAGGACAGAATAACTGCAGTGTTATCAACTGTCAGTATTGTATGTCCAAACTGAAAGTATCTGAAAGACTAGACGACGATATGACACACACACACACACACACAGACACACACACACAGGAAACACACTCAGCAGTCTGCAGAAAGCACGCTCAGCATTTTCCTCCACAGACGCTGAGAGTGAAAGAGAGACGTCAGAGGAAGAAGGACAGGATAATATTTCCTGCGAATCGTTTCTCTTTCAGCGTCTCCTCCCTCGCTGCTCTGAGTTTCCATCAGGACACTTGAGTCTGCTCCTCTTATCTCTCTCTCTCCTCCTCCTCCTCCTCCTCCTCTTCCTCCTGAGTGCTGCACTTCATCTCCTCTTGAATAAACCCTCCACTTCCCCCCCGGGCGGACTCGCTGGAGGAGAGTCTGAGGCTGATGTGCAGTGGAGCTGTAATAAAAGCTGTTAGGAGGTGATTGGATCAGAGCGTACCGGCGGTGTAAAGTGTCTTACTTGAGGATCATGGTCATCGTCTCTTTCCGGTCTTTGCCTTGAAACGGCAGCGTTCCCGTCAGCATCTCGAACTGAGAGGAAGAACACGACGAAGATGACGGGTTACAAACTTCTTACTCTTGTTTCCGGTCAAATATCAACCAGAGTTGTGATAAATTGATGTAGAACGTGGAGGGAATGATTAACCCAGCGGCGTCCTCTCACCATGAGCACGCCGTACGACCACCAGTCGGCGCTGTGGGTGTGTCCTCGCCGGTTCACCACCTCGGGCGCCATGTACTCCACCGTCCCACAGAAGGAGTACGCCTTGTTCTCGTGGTCTATGGACTCCTTACTGAGGCCAAAGTCTGAACACACACACGCACACACAGAAATCAGTGATAAAACAGTTATCAGACTTTATGGCAGCTCGAGTAACACACACACACACACACACACACACACAGGTGTAATATTACGTACCCGTCAGCTTGATGTGTCCCTCCTCATCGAGCAGGATGCTGAAATAACAGAAAAGCTTTTATTGTATTTTAAAGGAAACGGTTATAATGCAGCACGCATGTGTGTGTGTGTGTGTGTGTGTGTGTCTGTGTGTGTGTGTGTCTGTGTGTGTGCGTGTGCATACTTCTCTGGCTTCAGGTCTCTGTAAATGATTCCCAGGCTGTGAAGGTGATCGAGGGCGAGAGCGAGCTCAGCCAGGTAAAACTTTACATCCTCCTCTGTGAACATTACCTGCAAGACACACACACACACACACACACACACACACACACAGATATGTAGTCAAATAACTCACAGGGTCATAACTAGTTTGAAGAAATCGTTTTTTTACCTACATTTAAAGCAGAAATGTGTGATGTCATAAATATAATAATATAATTAAAGTAAAAACTTTCATAATTATGATATTCAAAGTCCAAAATATAAAATAAAGATCATAATTATGGGCTATTAAGTCAAATTTATGACATAAAAAATCCAAAATACTAAATGGAATTAAATTATTGCGAAATGTGCGTTGCTTCTAAAGTATTTCCAGTAAAATAGCGCTGCAGTTATTCTCCTGAGGACTGAAGTAGCAGAGGACTAAAAGGTGAAGAAACAACCTTTCACGTGCTTGATTTTGACTTTATTTGGTTCTCTGTGTGTAAACGGCAGTGAGGTCACTGATGACGAGGCGTTACCTCCTTGGAGAGCCGGGTGAAGAGGTCTCCTCCTCGCAGGAAGTCCAGGATCAGGTAGAGCTTCCCCTCCGTCTGGAACGCTGAGGAGGGAGAGAAAGTTTCAGCTGAGATATGATCCCAGAAGTTTCCTGCTCACGGAACATTTCCACTGCGACGTCAGCTGCTCGCCAAAAGAGGAGTAATGCGTTCTGATTGGCCCGGTGCGACGCGGCCGGTGACTCATCACGGACATCTGTTATTGGCTGACTCACCGTAGTGCAGCTTGACGATGAAGGGATGGTTGACCTCCACCAGGATGTCTCGCTCCATCTTGGTTCTGACCCGGTCACGCACTGGAAACACACACAGAGTGGAAAAGGCATAAATCACCAGATAAAGCACTTAAGAGGGAAGCCAAAATAACACAGCCGCCCTTATTTGGTTTCTATTTTGGCTCCCAGATGACAGCAGAGGAGTAACTGAATCACCGGGGGAGAGGGAGAGAAACTCGGCAACAAGAAATGTGAAAACAAGACAGAAAAGGGGAAGTAATAAACAAATATTACACAAGAGAAGAGAAACAAAATAAAGGAGCGTGCTGTGTTATGTCCCTCCACCAGGTGGGGTATGACTTTAGAGTCGACACCACTTTGTGAATGTATATCTCCTCTTTAGCTCTTTGTATCTGGTCTCATGTTAAGGTGAGAAATTCCATTTTGGGCGATGACGACTGAGCAGAAACAAACAACACCCTCCATCGACTTGTGAAGAATTTTCTACAACTACGCTTGAGCGAGAGACCTTCAGCTGCCTCCTCAACTTTAAAGGCGCCGCTTATAAAACAAAACCATCAGTCTTTAGGTCTGCCATGCAAACATTCAAAATCCAAAACTTGATGTGTTTAAAAATAAGTTCTGCAAAAATTTCAGCTCTCAATAGTTGATTTTCCCCCTTTTTTTCACCTATATGCAATAAATACATGCATCACTGGGACATAAAGAAAGAAAGAACTTAATGTAACAGCTGCCGAATTTACAAGAAAGCCCAAATAATCAATAATGTGTCAGAGAAAGAGTTACACAAAGCTTACAAAGTGTCTCCTAACACTACAATTCACAAAATTGAGCGATTTGTTAAGGGAGTCTGGGGACTTTCTCCACAGGTGACGAAGAAGTCGCCCTTTTTTGTTACTGTTTACTGTACTTTTTAAATGTGACATGTTCACTGTTAATCTTCTTTTATTAATAGAGTGTAAATGGTGAAATCAGTGTAAACAGAGTGCTCAAACAGCTGCTAGATGTTGGCAGGTCAGACACAGAAGTCGACACGATGCTGCGACAAACTGACACTTTTTACAGGGAAACAAACAACTTCATGTTTTGTAATGAAAGCAGAATTAACAAGGAGGCATGAAGGATTAGAACTTGTCGTAGCTGTTTCACAGATTTCTCAGACTTTTCTCCTCATGCAACAACTCTAAAAATCAAACGACTTTCTTAAGGGAGTCTGGTGATATTGTGGTTACTAGTTGAATGGTTCTCTGCTGAGAGCCCAAACATGTCATTCACATTACAGCACATGAAACCAGACAGCTGCTCAAATCTGTGTGTTTTCTATCCGACTGTAGATATAATAAGAGTAAACAAAACAAATAAGATAAATACGGTTATTCTTCAAGTAAACATCTTCGTCTCAGAGACAGTCATCGCCTCTGTTTGTACCTTTCAGCGTCGCTTTCTTCAGGACTTTCATGGCGTACAGCTGACCGGCATCTGGACCCGTGATCTTCCTCACCAGAAACACCTGCACACACACACACACACACACACACACACACACACACACTTAAGTCAATCGCTGATGTGTGAGCAGTGTAACGTACCGTGTGATTGTTCAGTGTGTGTTTGTGTGTTTTGTGTCTAAGTTTGTTTGTTTGGGTTAGCTCCTTTTCTTTTCTAGATCACACTTATGTAGATTAATATAAACACACACACACACACACACACACTCACTCACAGCTGGAGCGGGAGGCTAATTGTTCATTCATAAAGACGATGATACTGAGCGCGAGTGTGAAGGGCCCTCGGCCTGCCGTCACCATGGCAACGGGCTCTCAAACACTGGCACGAGGGAAACATGATGGGGATTTGAGTGGAAATGAAACCCACTCTTACACACACACTTGAGCCCGTTCACACACTCACACACTCTCTCTCACACACTCACACACTCTCTCACACACACTCACACACTCTCTCTCACACACTCACACACTCTCTCTCACACACTCACACACTCTCACACACACAAACACACACTCTCTCTCACACACACACACACAAAAGCTCTGACAGGTATATAGACACGAAATCCCGAATTGATTTGAAAAGATGTTATTTTACGGAAGCCCATTTCATTATGACTTAAAAAGGCAAAAATATAAGATGAAATTTTAATTGTGGGATCGATGGTCACAAGTAGGAGATAAAAAAGTCCAAATCATAGAAACAAAAGTCATAAATGTGAGATAAAAAAATTAGGAGACAGAAAGTCAAATTCACCACTTAAAAAGACAAAAAATCTAAAAGATAAGTCGTGATTGTGAGATAAAAATACGAATATGTGACATAAAGTCCAAATTAAGAAATAAAAAGTCAAATTCGTGACTTAAAAAGTCGAAAATACAAAATAAAAGTTATAATTGTGGCATAAAAAGTCTAAATTACGAGATAAGAAGTCACAATTATGACATCAAAAAATTCCAAAATATAAACACAAATGTCATAATTGTGGGATAAATTCAAAATGAAGAAATAGAAAGTCAAAAGTATTACTTAAAAAGTCAAAAAAATATAAATAAAAGTTGAAAATTGTGAGATAAAAATGTCAAATTATGAAATTAAAAGTAAAAAAATATTAAATAAAAGTCACAACTGTGTTTAAACTAGATGTATGAGATAATAAGTCAACATGTGTCACACACACACACACACACACACACACTCTCTCACACACACACACACACACACACACACACACACACACACACACACACACCTTGCCGAAGGAGCCTTGTCCCAGGACTTTGCGCAGCTCGAACTGTCGCGGGTCGGCCTTCTCTGATCCCTCCTTCACATGGTGAGTGATGCTGATCTCCTTGATTGGAACGTCATCCTGTAACACACACAAACACACAACAGTGTTAAGATTAACATAATTGTCTGAAAATGTTGCTGGACTTCAGTACACGTTTCAGGTATCTGTTCTTTACACCTGAACACAAACATCTGAACTTTATCCTCCTCTTTACTTCAGTTTGATGCATTTGAGGTGAATTATGGATTATTTTTATTTGGCATCAAAGATGTAAAAGCCGTAAGAAGGCGTAAACAGACAGAGAGGGAGACTGGAATGTGGAGAAAAGGCGTGTTAGTGTCTCGTATCTGCAGAGAGTTTCTGATTTTCTCTCTTTGTTGCTGCTCGGGACGCTTTACCAACCCAACATGTGTCTATTTGACGTCCTGGGAATGAGACTCAACAATCAACTGTCTCTGTGGTGCGTTCAGGAACAGCTGGGACAAATCCTACTGATTCTACCTTTAACTTTAATAGTCTTTGAATTCTATAAATATGGCGTGAGCTTCAGTTAGCTTTGACCACAAATGTCCTTCAGAGGGAGACTTTTTACTCTGATACTCTGAGTACATGTCAGAGCCTGTAATCTATTACTTTACTGGAGGAAACAAGCTGAATCAGTACTTTTACACACGTATCTGAACTTCTACTGGAGGAAACAACATGTGGACTGTTGGCACTTCTGTCAGACTGTCTCACATTTCCTCCACCAAGCTGACAGATGGCATCAAACGCTCCTCCACCATCTTTTAATTTGTTCTGCATCTCATCAAATGTTTTTCTTTGTGATCCAAACACCTCAAACTTCCATTCGTCTGTCATTAACACTTTTTTCCAGCCTCTCTCTGATCTGTGTTCTTTTGTCCATCATAACATTTTCCTTGAAACTGGTGTTTTCTGGATATTATTTATTGAAGCTGCCAGTTGAGATTCTGATGTACTTGTCCTCTTGCTCGATTGCGGACCGGGACCTCCAGCTCCTCTTTCTTATTCTATCTAAAGCCAGTTGACACTTTGCTTTGAAGGGAGAACTACACGTCCTTGTGTTCGATCGTTAGTTTCTTTACGACTTTTCTTTAAAAAATCGGGACATTTCTAATTATACGCAATCAACTCATGCAAGTAAAGAAAGAGTTTGAAAACTTAGTTTGTGCCTTTAAATCCACCAATGAGAGGTCACTTAGCAACTGTCCCAACTTTAGTAATAACAAACCAATTTGTTGGACCCATTTTTAGCCTCAATAGACCAGAATGCATTGCAAGCAGTGAGCCACAGCACAGGTGAGGTCTGTTAAGTTTGAAGTCTGATGTATTTCTGAGCACCTACACTTTCTCTCGACTACGCTACAACACAAAAACAACAACAGCTGAGTGAAGCAGGTTCAGGCATGGGCTGTTTTGTGAAATGCATTCTGGGAAATGTAGTATATAAATAAATGTTTTTTAAAAAAGACGTGTTTTCCTTCACACGTCAGTGAATCACACAACAGGTTGAACAGGCTTCCCGAATGTTCGTCATCTGCTCGGTGGGAAACTACAACACACACACACACACGCACACACACACACACACACACACACACACACACACACACACACACACACACACAGATGCACAGTTGTCATGGAGCCACCCCCGATACCTGCTCCCTGCTGTAGCTGAGTGACTAATGATCCCATACTGAGTGTGTGTGTGTGTGTGTGTGTGTGTGTGTGTGTGTGTGTGTGTGTGTGTGTGTGTGTGTGTGTGTTTATGTGTGTGTGTGTGTGTGTGTGTGTGTGTGAGACACCATCCCTCCTTCGAACTCCTTCTACTTCGTCCCGGCTCGCTCTTCCTTTGCGTTCTCAGGATATTGATGCATTAAACAGGTAAACAAACATCCAGGCTGCACTTCCTCCCGTTGCCGTCCTCTCCCTGATTTCCCATCATCCTCTCTGCTCTGCACTTCCCAAACCATCCTCTTTCTGTGTCTTTCTCCCTCCTTCAAAACTCCCTCCCTCCTTCCCTCCTTCCTTCCTTCCGTACCTGTGCTTCCCAGGTGGGTGACCTGCTGGCTGTCTGGTGTCCCAGTGCATGATGGGTCCTGTAGTCCCGGCTGCGGATGAGGCTCTGCGGCGCTAACATGCTCCTGCGCTTCGACTGCCAGGCTGCAGGATGGAGCCGGCTTCTGCTCGTCCCTGACACTTCTTCCTCTCTCTCCCTCAGAGAGATCCTCTCCTCCCTCCCTCCCTCCTTCCCTCCCTCCTCTCCTCCCTCGTTCCCTCCTACTTCCTCACTTCTTCTATCTTTATTTGAACCGTTCTCACCTCTCCTCTCCGGTTTGCACCTCTCTCTCTTCTTCTCTGTCTTCCTTATTATAGGTCACAGGCTGGAGTGGGAGGGGCTGCAGCCACATGTGGAGGAACTACTCGGATACTTTAATTGAGTAAAAGTACTAATACCTCACTATAAACTGAGTCCAGCCTGACGTCAGTCAAAGTACAGAAAGCTGCACTATAAATCTAAATATCATCGAAACCACAATACGGCCAAAAAGTGCTACATATTAACATTTAAAAGAATAAATCTAAATTGTGATTGCAGCCTTAATTATACAGCAGACTTAAAGGGCGACTCTGTATAACTCAGGCTACAGTTTATTAACATATATTAGATTACTGGTGCGTCTCATCTGACTCCATCACTGCTCAACAGGGCTGCATAATGTAGTAAAATAAAATCATACTGGAGTTGTTATGATTAGGGATCAACTGACGATGTTTTCAGTTTCCTGGTTCAGTTCACTGAAGTCACTGTAGACAATAAATCTATTGTGAAGCTGTAAAAATATATCCGGCCTCCATCGCAGATCTTTGAGTGTCTGATCACCTCATTTGAGGGATCATTGGAGTAAATGTGCTGTTCTGTGTCCATTCATTTTACTCTCTGATTTCAGCAGGTTCATTTTCTGCCACTTTAAACTTTCTCTTCACTAGATTAGTTTGACGACTTCAGCCGATAGTTAACTTTGCAGATTCAGAATATTCAGTGTTGTGTGATGTGAGACAACAGAGAGAGAGAGGAAGATGCATCAGAGCCAAAGAAGTTCATATTAAAATGAAAATAGATAAATAAAAAGCTGAATATCGGCCCTGATAATCAGTTAGTTTTGCAGGTTAAAGATTGATGCAGTTCACGATCATTTGGAATGATCAATTTAGCTTTTCTTTGAACATCAAAATCATGACGATGAGACATTTTCATTGTCATTTCTCAAACATTCAACGTTTTATCTAAAATTGCAACTTCTGCGATTTGGATATTGCAGGATTAAGTTTAACCCTCTGAAATACAGCAGAGAAGAAGTATAAAGTAGAAGAAAATGGAAAAATATTTCAGTAAAAACTTGCAAATTTCATCTGTTATACTTTTTAGAGCTTTGTTTTGTGAAATAAAAGCCGGAAGCTTTAATTAGCAGAGACACATGTTCTCATCTCTCCGAGGTGTTGAAAGAAGAATCACTTCAGGTATATTCTCAGCCACGCATGCACGCGAAAACACGAGATTAACGCTGCATGTAATCAGCGGCAGGCGTGGAAACATCACAGCGCCGTATGTAAATGAGATTCCTCGTCCAGACTGAGCGGATCGCAGACGAACAGCCGATAAACGAACAAAAAGGTTTGGACGCTGCTGCTGACTGTCCGCGAAAAAATAGATTGTGAAATGTTTGAAATGCTGACGAGTTTGGGATTGTTGACATTTGTGTGTGTGTGTGTGTGTGTGTGTGTGTGTGTGTGTGTGTGTGTGTGTGAGTCAGAACACAGATGGAGGATCAGAGCCGAGGCAACAGGATGCTCATGTAGCACCTCTTAATCACAGGATTAAAACTGCAACCCCTGCACCTGTGCTCTGAAGACAGACACACACACACACACACACACACACACATGCATGTACGCACACACACACACACACACACACACACACACACACACACACAATAACGTGCACACCTGCATGCGTCCACACACACTTCACCTGCCCCTCTAACCTGTTATTGTCCCTGTTATCTGTTATTTCCATCTCAATTGTGCAGAGCAGCACACACAACCTGTTCCTCGGTCTCCTCTCGTGTAATGAAGAGACTCGCTGAGATTCCAGGTTTGTTCTTTATCTCGACCAACAGCAGCCGACACGTCATTTAAAGCTCAGCTGAGATTCTGTTCTGCAGCTTCTGATCACATCATATCAGCTCCATCAGCAGACGGAGCTCGACCGGTTTGTCCGGGAGCAGTTCTCCAGTCTCGGGTTAGATTTCAGTCAGATTGATCTTTTCTCTGTTAACTTCGAGGACTTCTTGTTCATGTCGGCTCATTAGTTTTGTCACGATACTGATAATTCAAACTTTTCCATTGTTGAAAGCATGGGGACATTTTCATCTTTGGCTCTGCTACTGCTCCAGCATCTGTGCAGCCATTTTAAGCTCTTTCAGCCCGCTTACTCTACAGCTTTTCCAGCCTTTTTTCACATTTTTAGGGTCTTTCAGCCCTCTTACTTTACAGCTTTACAGCTTTTTCAGCCTTTTTTCACGTTTTTAGCTTTTTCAGCCTTTTTTCACATTTTTAGGGTCTTTCAGCCCTCTTACTCTACAGCTTTTCAGCCTTTTTTCACGTTTTTAGGCTCTTTCAGCTCTCTTACTCTTCAGCTTTTCAGCTCTTTCAGCCTTTTTTCAAGTTTTTAAGCTCTTTCTGTCCTCTTACTCTTCAGCTTTTCCAGCCTTTTTTCGCGTTTTTAGGCTCTTTCAGCCCTCTTACTCTTCAGCTTTTCAGCTTTTTCAGCCTTTTTTCCCGTTTTTTAGCTCTTTCTGCCCTCTTACTCTTCAGCTTTTCAGCTTTTTCAGCCTTTTTTCACATTTTTAGGCTCTTTCATCCCTCTTACTCTACAGCTTTTCAGCTTTTTCAGATATTCCTCTTTCCGCCTTTTCAACAACTGCCTTCAAACATTCAGCTTCATGTTCAGCTATTACAATGTTCACCCTTTTAAGCTCTTTCAGCTTATAGATTTGCAGCTTTCTATTCTTTTCATCTTTTTCAAACATTCAGCTTTATGTTCAGCGAGAGAAACTGTTCTTCTATCAAAATGTTCAGCTTTGTTAGCCCATTCAACCTATTAATTTTAAGCCTTTTCAGCTTTTGAAAAATTCAGCTTTTTCTGCAAATTCCCGACCATTCAACCTTATAGTTTTATGCATTGTCGGCAGTACATTCAGCAGATTTCCGAATTCGCCTCAGCCTTTGGCATTCACACTGTATTTTCGCAGGAAATACAATTTTTCTAGCTAGTTTTGTCATAATACTGAGAATTCTAACTCTTCCGTTGTTGAAAGCATTGTTGGCAAAATGAATCAGAACGTGGCTCAATCATCGTTCAGATTTACGTTCTGGAGATTCAATAATACCTCTTTTGCACATTTTAACCGACAATTTCAGGAAACTTGCAATAAAAAACGACTGTATTCATGAAAGTAATCAACTGTTTCTTTGTGATGTGTGTTGAAATGTGACCCGTCCATCAGTAACAGCTGGCGAGGACGCGGCGCAGCAGCACTTTGCATCATCTGTCCACCATCAGATCTAATTAAGAGGTCTCATGAGCGGAGTGAATCAGGATGATGTTGTTAGGCGGCAGCAGCAGACCTCCCCGACGGACACATTACAGCCGTCGTATCAGATTAACACAAACTCAGCACACGTTTTTTAACCTGCAGTGAGACGAGGGAATCTACACGAGTCGGCGTGTGTGTGGCTGCTGCTGCAGGGAGATTTTCTTCTTCTGAAGAATTTATGAAGAACAGGGAAGTGTGTTCAGCCGTATTTAGGTGGAATTATAATATTTGTAACACAGTGAGTCAGCAGACAAACAGCAGTGAGGTGGAGACATCTTTCCACGATGCAATCAGGTCAAACACCCGCAGCTGCTGCTGTCGAGGAAGATCGAAACTGCAAACTTTTGACAGCTCAAAGAACAAAACGTCTACTTATGTATTATTTTATGAAGACGAACCAGCTGTCCCTGAACAGTAGAGTCAGTCTGAAGGTGGATATCTCAGGTCTACTGTTTATATGATTCCTTTTCAGTCCAGAAATGATTTTTAAAACAATCAAATCTGCTGGTTTTCAGAATAAACCGTGTGCCGTTTGGTTTCTGAATGAGCTGCGCAGTATCATCTGATCTGATCAGCGACCACAGCAGAGTGAGATCGACTCAAACACCTCAGCAGCACGAAGCTGCAGGTCCTGTTTGGGACTTCCTGTTCTGATGCTCACCCCAACATTAAAGCCATCACTATTCTCTACGAGCACGACGTAGCCAGACGGGTGTTTGTTTTGCACTCTTCAGTGAGGCTGCCCTCACCTCCAAGCTTCACCATCACAGCGCTGTTTCATCCTGAAGTTAGTTACTTTTCTTTGGATATCGTTACAGTATTTTACCTTTTCATATAATCACCTCACTAGTCTGAGAATTAGAGTTCTGATCACTTCATGCTGAAAACAAACATAACGAAAGGTAACAATATGTACAAAGCATAGTAAGCAAGTATAAGTCCTTCTTCTTTCATCCTCAGCCACCAACAACATCAAATATCAAAAAAGCAGAACACGTTTTCAGCCACATGTCGGCACTCAGAACTCCCTCAGCTCATTATCAGTGTTGTGTGTTATAACTGCCGTGAGAACAGTAAATATTGTTGGAACTATTCCTGTAAGTCAACAGAGATAAATGTGTCCTGTTGCTCGGTGTTCACACACACAAACACACACACACACACACACACACGTAGATCTACCTGAAGGTGACCTGACACACTCAGGACTACTCACAGTCAGACTGGAGCGTTCTGGTCCACAGCAGCCTAACACTGTCCCCCCATTCTCCCTCTTTAACAGCCCGGGTCGCTCCCAGAAGCTGCCGTCAAAAGTCCGGGCCTGTCGGCGGCGGCTGCCGTCCGTCCCGGCGAGCAGCAGAAGACGCCGCAGCGCCTTCAGCCGACTCCTCAGCGCCCTGACGAGGCCGACGACGGCGCCTGGACACGCCGCCTTCGCCTCTGTCGTGCAGTGTGTCATCACCAAGTGAACCGAGAGGTTTGGAGTTGTTGTCTGCAGCAACAGTGTGGCTGCGAATGACTCGGACTGAGATGGGAAGACGTGTAAGTGAGTCAGTGTGAAGGGGATACCCAGAGTGAGAGGAGGGGAGGGAGGATCCAAATCGGGATAGGAAGTGGGATCTCCCCCCTGTCTCCCCCCTCCCACCCAACAGGCAGCTGTAACCTTCCACCCTGTGTTTCCATCAGGTGTCCTGGAGATCCCCCATTACTCAGTCACAGTCACATAACCCGCCGACCAACCAGCAAACACCACGAGGAGAAAAACTCCAGCTGCTGATTTCACACTTTCCACATGTTAGTCAAAAACATCAATCAATCTGAGAGTCAGTGTGTTTAACTGAACGTCTGGAGGAAAAGCTGCAAGTGTCTCTTTGGACGATTCTCAGGATAATCGTGAATGTCGTCACATGGAAGACTTGAAACATCTGACATAAAGTCCTTCGTTTGTTTCCTGACTTATTTATTAATTGCCAAAGCCTGTCACGGGAAAAAATGTGCTTTTGGGTGAACTGATCCTTTAATGAATCATCCTGAATTAGCTGAGTTACTCAGAAAATCTTTTCTGACCACAAGCTGTTTAAATCTGCAAATATCGTGTAAGTAATTGGTGCACAACCTCCGTCATCACACACTGTGTGAGCGCTGTTAGTTGATGTTCCTCTTCTTTGTTATCCGACAACAAACACACACACACACACACACACACACACACACACACACACACACACACACACAGGTACCAGAGACACACTGTGACACAGATATATGCACATAAACCCGACAAACACAAGCTGACGCATGAGCGACAAGCAGTGACGCACACACACACACACACACACACACACACACACACACAAAATAAAAATCCTCAGACCCACAGCCAACACACTCCAACACACTCCAACACACTCCAACAGAGACACAACGTGGACGCAGACACCCGAAATCCTCCACCTGTCACGCACACCCCTCCCACACACACACACAGAAACACAATGTACACAATGCAGTGCGGGCCGTCGACAGGATGCGTGACATTTCTTATATTACCTCCACCTGTTGTCGCCTTCGCTGAGTGTGCACTGGTTTCCACACACACACACACACACACACACACACACACACACACACACACACACACACACACACACACACACACACACCAGCGAGGACAAAACAAGGTGGACCGGGCCGAACACACAGAACCACAACTACTGATGAATCAGTATTTTTCTTACATAGACATAAAGAGAAACATCTCTTCTTCAGCTCTACTGAGCTCGTGTGTCTCCTTCGTTTTGATTAAACACAGATTTACTGTCAACAAACAGCTCTGATAAGCCGGCGGCTCATTAACTGGCAGCTGTTCACACCAGTGTGCACAAAGTCCTGATGCATTTACAGCAAACAGCTCCAAACTATGGATAAGATACAGAATACTTTATTATACAACTTCGATTTAAATTGTAGCTGCTGAACGCCTGAAATAAAAACACACAGAGACTGTTTACTATTCATTATGTAGACACACAAAGAGGTAAATTCACTTTGTAGCATGTCGGACAGCCTGCAGGTTGATTCAACTGGTGAAATTTAATGTTTAGCATTGTGATTCTCAGGCAGAAGACAGAACTTCAAAAAACTACAAACCCTCATCTACAGTTTTATCGTACTCAACAGCATGTTCATAAAACGCAGTCAGTTTTCAAAAATGCTCAGAGAACATCAACAGGGACAGTGAAATAAAGCCCAGTTAACTTCTCCAGCTGGTTAAATATTTACGTAAAGGTGTAGATGAAGTTGTTGATGCCTCGTTGGTCTTGTTGGAGGCTTCAGCGCTCCGTAACAAGCGCAGCACCGGCTGCAGGCGTGCTAACATCAGCTGTGGCTGCTGCAGGGAACCAACAATCAACACAGTGCACTTTTCTTTTAGACGGCGACAACTTGATGTCTCGTTCTCTCTGTACGCCGAATTTCAGTTTTGTCAGAAATCTTGGTCAGCTGACACAGAGTTGAAACCGAGCCACAAGTCGATTCCCCAACAACAGTACCATTTAATTGGCAAACAGAGCATCTGAAAAATGCCATGGCATCACGATGATGGACAGAAAACATGGACGCCAGGCTGGTTGAGCTGATGTTTCCTCCTCCGATCACGACCGATATGAACGACAGAACAGAGACGGAGAACTCAAGACTGCACACTTCTGCCTTGTTAGCCTCTGAGCTTTCAAACTAATCTTTATTAGGAGCGGGTATTGGCAAGAACCTCACAATACGATACGTATCACGATATTGCGATATAAATTAAGATGAAAACACAAGTACCTGTATATGTACATCAGATGATATTGATCAGAGGACAAATTGAGTCAAAACTATTTCATTCAAAACAGCCTCTCCATTTTATTAATTCCCATGAAATTTCCGGGCAGTAATATTCTCTTTGTCCCGCTCGTTGTTCTTGCTATCTCTCTTAACTTTGAAGCCAAAGTGCTTCCAAACGTCAACTTTAAATTGCGGAGGCGTTGTTAACTTGCCATCCATTTTGCAAAGACCTCAGCCACTCTCTCTACTGCAGAAATACACCCGCCGCACAGCAGAGTCGCTCTTCGGCGATATATCGATATTTGGAGTTGAAAAATCGATATTGTATTGGGCGGCAAAGTATCGCGATATATTGCCGTATCGATATTTTTGCCCACCCCTAATCTTTATTGTCAATAACCTGGAAGGTCTGCAGGGGCCAACGGGTCGCTCGTACACGTACAATGAGAGCACATTAATGGTGAGTTTTTGCTTTACAACACAGACGATTTACTCGCACGGTTGGAGTTAAACAACAATATTTCTAAAATGGTAGGCGGATCAGCAGAATGATCCCCTGGTGTGCTCCTTTAAACGACTCTCCTGGAGAGGTATTCTTTTTGTAAATGTGTGGTAGACTCCGGCCCAACACAGGAAGCAGAACTTGGAGGTGAATGAGTTTATTGCAGTGATGAATAGTAAGTGTCAGTGTGTGTGTGAGGGTGTGTGTGAGACAGAGAGAGGAAATGAAAGAAAAGTGATGCCACATTTCCAGCGTCACTTGCATATCCCTTATTAACTCTGCTAATAAAAATAGATGCAAGTGGGACTTTGGTAATAATACCAACCAGACTGTTGTTATGTATTCTTATCCCTATAGTCTGTGTGTGTGTGTGTGTGTGTGTGTGTGTGTGTGTGTGTGTGTGTGTGTGTGTGACATTGAAAATCCTGGCAATCTGAAGCTTTTTCTACCGTTGCTCTCCGCGTGCGTCGCTGTGTGGCAGAGCATCAGCTAAACGCTTCAAATTTCAATGTAATGTAAATGTATGACTGTGTGTGTGTGTGTGTGTGTGTGTGTGTGTGTGTGTGTGTGTGTGTGTGTGCGTGTGCGTGTGTGTGTAAAGCTTCTCCATGGCAGCAGCGATCACGGATTGAGCGAGCGGGATGCCATTCCAGACAATCTGCGCCCCCTAAGCCTGTTACGCAATCAAATTAACAGGCCGGATGGCCACCACACACACTCACGCACACACTCATGCACGCACACACATGCACGCTCAGGATTTGTCAGGTTAGAGGCATAAAGTGCATTTCCGCTGGCCTTGCATTGCTCAAATAACACACACACACACAAAGGTTCACAGCGAACAGTCACTTGTCAGAGATCAGAGAGTCGGTTCAGCAATAAAACGTTTTCATAAAAGTATTTCAGATCATCTGACGCTGCCGAACATTTCAAACTCTGCACGCTAAATATCAAGAGTTTATGAGCTCACACACACACACACACACACACACACACACGGCTGGATTCTTCAGACTCCAGGACTGAAGAGAAGAAAAGAGCTCCACCTACAGAAATTCAACCCGCATCAACAGAGAATCTGAAGGAAGCCGACGTCACGGACACCCACACGGTGACTGACAGCTGATCCCTGGGAAGTGTAGTGCAGCGTCTCTGATTACAACTGATTCACACAGACTGAACAGGCAGCGCATGCAGAGATGTTAATAGCTGTAAAAAAAAAACTGTAATATTCCAGCAGCGAGGGCCTTAAAGTCGCACTGCTGATCTGCAAAATCAACAATATTACAGCCTCCTACTGTACGAACAGTGGAATCTATGACGCCTGACGAATGTTTATCGTCTCGCAGCAAAACTTTCTCTTCATCTCATTACTTTTCGCTTTCATTTAGCTCAAAACGTAGATTTATATCCTCGTTTTTATGGTTTTCCAAGGCGCAAGGAAGGTGGAGAGAAACAGCGGGATACAAGAAGACAGAAACATATAAGAAATCTATGAGACAACAGAAAGAAAAGGAGAAGATGTAGGAGGATAAGTGATGGAGGCGAGGAGGATCTGATTTACAGCAGAGGCCGAACTTTATAGTACAAAGAGAGCGAGAGAGCGAGGGAGCATTAAGAATAGATGAGGAGGAGCAGAGGGAGGACATCATCATTTATTCAGGAGCTGGCAAGACAAGATCCTCAATCACAGCCCTGCACACACACACACACACACACACACACACACACAGTCTCAGTGCCAGCAGATGAAGGTGTGTGTGTGTGTGTGTGTGTGTGTGTGTGTGTGTGTCCTTCTGCTGTTAACTGATCCACCATGAAGTGCACAGAGGTAAACGACTGAAGGGATTCAGGAGGATGGAGATGAAATAGAGTATTAAAGAGGGAGGATGATGCTGGAAGACTGACAGCTGTTTAGTTTTTATGTTTTGTTCCCGACTGCAACAACAAAGCCGTCTCTGATTCCGGCTTCTGATTGGCAGCCGACCACATCGGGTCACTGAGGTCACGCCGTCGGTCTGGAATCAAACACAAACTGCATGTGGTGGATTTTGTAACGTTAATATCTTAAACCATGCATGAAAAATCAAATCTAAGTGATTTTTATTAAATGTATCCTACTCGATGCTTTACTTTTACAATGTCATTTCTTGGAAAACGCTTAAAAAAACATATTGATGACTCATCCTGCACTCGGGGACGATAAATGCTTCCTCAGTTTCTATGATGCTTCCATGGATGTTAAAAAAGAAGGATGCCACCACAGCAAAGTATTTTCTGGGGGACCAGGTCAGGACAGATAGCATTATGTGTTGCTAACGTAACCGCTAACTCCTCCAAAAAAACAACAGAGGCCGGTTAAAGTACTGAGGTGATTAATAAAGTTTCTTGAAGGACAAAAACAGGTTGTTTTGCTGCTAAAGTGATTGCTAACTGTGCTCAATATAGCTGCTGTTACCTAGTAAGCTCAGTTAGCTCTGATGCTAACGAGCCTCCATCTTCTCGGAGGGTGTGTTGTTCACTGGGAACCTTCAGTTTGGCCATAGCTGAATGGCTGAATACGATACGATACGATACGATAGGATACAACAGGATACGATACGATAGGATACAATACGATACGATACAATAGGATACAATACGATACGATACGATACAATAGGATACGATACAATAGGATACGATACGATACAATAGGATACGATACGATACAATAGGATACAATACGATACGATACGATACAATAGGATACGATACAATAGGATACGATACGATACAATACGATACGATACGATACAATAGGATACGATACAATAGGATACGATACGATACAATAGGATACGATACGATACGATACAACAGGATACGATACGATACGATAGGATACAATAGGATACGATACGATACGATACGATACGATAGGATACAATAGGATACGATACGATACGATACAATAGGATACGATACGATACGATACGATACAATACGATACAATAGGATACGATACGATACGATACAATAGGATACGATACGATACGATACAATAGGATACGATACGATAGGATAGGATACAATAGGATGCGATACGATACGATACAATAGGATACGATACGATAGGATAGGATACAATAGGATACGATACGATAGGATACAATAGGATACGATACGATAGGATACAATAGGATACGATACGATAGGATACAATAGGATACGATACAATACAAAAGGATTCGATAAGATACGATAGGATACAATAGGATACGATACGATACAATAGGATAGGATACGATACGATACAATACGATAAGTTGTACTTTATTGTTGCCGTAGAGACATTTGACTCTGACTCTAAGCTGTGCACATGTAGCTGCCTTTAAAGTAGAGCTAACAGCGCTAACACACAAACAGAGCAGCACCCTGCACGAGGACAGTGTTCACACATCACACATATTGACAACATTTCAAACACAGTCGATGCTAATGGCCACTGTAAAGACCAATCAATGTCCTCTGACATTGAGGGACCTCGTAGCTGCCTACCACAAAACCACGCTTGAGTAAATATCATCCACAAACTGTTTCCTAGGAACTTTGAAATTGGACGTAGGGCAGCTATTTTCAAAGCTGACTTATCTTTCAATCAAATTTCTCAGAAAGTTGTGAAAGAATGTCGGTCAGTGTTTCCCCGAAGCACAAAGTGACGTCCACAACCCGAAGATACTCAGTTTACTGTCACAGAGGAGCCAGAAAATATCCACAATTAAGAAGCTGGAACCAGAGAATCTCTTTTGGAAAATGATTAATTGCTGTTTTAATGGAATAGCTGACAAATAATTGATTAAGTGGCTAATTATCGCAGCTCTAATTAGAGGCTAAAAAACTGCCGTCCACCAGAATCACACAGACAAGACTGTAACTGAGTGAAACAACAACTAACTTCCTTCATGTGTCATGGTGATTTTCAGGGTCAGAGTTACAGTTAATAAGGTTTTTAACAGTTTTTTTCATAAATTGCACGACATCACAATATGTATCAGTATTGGGATATAATACTTTGATGAAGGTGGAGCTTTTAATCAATATCTGACGCTGACAAAGAGCAGCGAGTCATTCCAGATCCACACCAGACAGAGCGAGTGAGAGGGCGAGAGACATGGGCTGACAGAGAGAGAGAGAGAGAGAGGGGGGAGAGAGGGAGGGAGAGAGGGAGAGAGACAGTACAGCCTCTGTCTCTCTCTCTCTCCCTCCGTCTTCCTGTCAGTCTCTACCTCGCACCACCACTCTCCGTCTTCACTCCCCTCATTAGAGAAAATCAAAGTGCTTCATCTGCTGCCAATCGAGCCGCTCTGATCAGGACGAGGGAGCCTCTTAATTACATCTCACACACACACACACACACACACACACACACACACACACACACACACACACACACATCACTGCACTACAGGGAAAAGTAATAAATGATCACTCGTTCTCCTTACATCACATTTCAAATCGCTGCACTTCTCTTAATTAGAGAAAAACTTTAAATTATTAAAGATATGATATAACATATAAAGACCTCTTTTAAAATATATATATATATTTTTTTTTACTCACACTATCCCCAAAGCTTCCAACAGTGTTCAAACCAGAGGAGTCCACATGTGTCCTCGGGGTAAAGGTGTGTTTCATTTGTTCACCTGTCGCTTAAACTTCCATTCAGATCAGCCTCTGACTGAACTCAGCACTCAGCAGAGACTCCGGTTCTCTCTCTTCTTTCTCCTCCCTCTAACGTTACATTCACAAAGTAAAGACATTATCTGACTTTACATGGAGCCTCATATTTAGATTATGATTCATATAAAAGCCTGAACAGAATAAAAACGTTCCACGGTTGGTTGTAAAGCGGTAGTTGAAACCTTTTCAGAAACTGTCCCATGTAAACAATATAATCTGACTATTTTCATGGCGGCGTTCTTTCTGCACACGCCCACCAAGGTGACTTAACATAACAACAGCAAAAACTGCAAAGTGTTGACAACAGATATCCATCTTCAGGAAAGGATGCAGATCAAACTCGAGCTGAAAGAGTTCAAATATTCAACGAGGAATTACATTCGTCTTTATGTAAACATCTGACTTTATTAATCTCATCTCATGAACATCGTTGAACCAAAATCTTCTATCAGAATAAAGAAATCACTGCTGCATTCAGGTTGATAAACAAGAGTGAAGATGAATCCACTTTTTAATCCCAGAAGTTAAAAAAATCATCTCTGAGTGTTTATTCCTCCAGGAACTGATCAATTATTTAACGAACACTGATTAATCAACAAACCATTCCAGCTCTATCAACATCTACACAAACTAAACCGACCAAGAGATGAGATGCATCAGGATCTTCTATGTCATCACATTTGTTTGGTATCATTAAAACTGTCCCTGAACCTGCACAGCACCACTTAAATGCTATGTGATGCTAATTCTCATTAGCCTAGCTTATGCTACAAATGGTAATATGCAGTATGTCCTCCGAGCAGACGAGGGGTTCAAAGGGTTAAAACAAGATTATTTTTACTCTATTGCCAAAGCAAAGTTGTGTCTGCTAACAACACTCCGACACACACACACTGACACACACACATACGCACACACACTAACACACACACATACGCACACACACTAACACACACATGTAGAGACACCAAAAACAATATTAACAGACTGAGAGTATGAGAAAGCCAAAGAGTCTGTGTGAGTCACAACCGATGAAACGAACGCCGACAGCCAGCAAACGACAATCTGTAAAAACAGTCTGTATCTCTGTGTGTGTGTGTGTGTGTGTGTGTGTGTGTGTGTGTGTCTGTGTGTGTGTGTACCTGAAACTGCCTGTTCCTGACGTGAAATAACAACGTCTTCATGGTGCTCCTCTCCTGTCACAGCGCCGCTCAAACTGATTAACTGACGAACTCGTCACAGCCCAGAGCGCCCGGGGGAAACACACACACACACACACACACACACACACACACACACACACACACGCACACACACACACTCACACACACACACGCACAGGAAGACCCTCCAGCTGTTCATCATGGCGACTAAAGCATGTCCTGTCATTGTTTCCCTGGTAACAACATCTGCACAGGAAGGCACACATCTGTCCTTGGAGGCCGTGTCAGCGCTGGGACAGACAGGAAGCCAGCGGACATGACAAACTTTAAACTTCTTCTTCTTCTCTGGTGCTTGTTTGTTCATGTTTGTGATGTTTTAATAAATGTTGCAAATAGTGTTATGAGCAGCCCCTGAGCCATGACACTGTGATTTCCCACAGGTCCTTTAATGCATCATCTCGTAACACTCGTAACTAATGAAGACAAAACCACAATTAAACTGGAAATGTTGCAGAGGAAAGGAAAGGAGAGGAGAGGAGGGGAGGGGAGGAGGAGAGGAGAGGGGAGGAGAGGAAAGAGGAGAGGGGAGGAGAGGGGAGGGGAGGAGAGGAAAGAGGAGAGGAGGAGAGGGGAGGGAGGAGAGGAAAGAGGAGAGGAGAGGAGAGGGGAGGAGAGGAGAGGGGAGGAGAGGAAAGGAAAGAGGAGAGAAAGGAAAACAAGAGGAGAGGAAGGAAAGGAAAGGAGAGGAAAGGAAAGGAAAGGAAAGGAATCAAGAGGAGAGGAGAGGAGAGGAAACAAGAGGAGAGGAGAGGAGAGGAGAGGAAACAAGAGGAGAGGAGAGGACAGGAGAGAGAGAGAGAGAGAAAGGAAAGGAACAAGGGAGGGAGGAGGAGAGGAAAGGAGAGGAGAGGAGAGGAGAGGAGAGGAAAGGAAAGGAAACAAGAGGAGAGGAGAGGAGAGGAGAGGAGAGGAAAGGAAGGAAACAAGAGAGGAGAGGAGAGGAGAGGAGAGGAGAGGAAAGGAAAGGAAACAAGGGGAGAGGAGAGGAGAGGAAACAAGAGGAGAGGAGAGGAGAGGAGAGGAAGAGGAAAGGAAAGGAAGGAAAGGAAAGGAAACAAGAGGAGAGGAGAGGAGAGGAGAGGAGAGGGAGGAGAGGAGAAGAGAGGAAAGGAAAGGAAAGGAAAGGAAAGGAAAGGAAAGGAGAGAGGAGAGGAGAGGAAACAAGAGGAGAGGAAATTAAATTTGATAAGCGGGGAGGAAAGGAAATTGAAGGACAGGAAAGAAGAGGTAAGCGGTGGAAAAGAGAGGTAAGGAGAAGAGAGGAGAACAGAAAGGATATGCGAAAGAGAAAACAATAAAGGACAGGAAAGAGGAAGAAAGGACAGAAAAGATAAGGAAAGGAAAGATAAGGAAAGGAAAGATGAGGAGAAAAGCAAACAACAGTAAAAGACAGGAAAGAAAAGCAAAGAAGTTGAGGTGGGAAGAATAAAGAGGATAGGGAATACAGCAAAAATCAAAAAGAAAACAAAATGAAAGGAGGAGAGGAAAGGGAGGGGAAGAGAAGGGGAAGGAACGGGGAGCTTCAGACATGAAATTCCACAGGAGCCGGTGAAAAGGAGGACGAGGAGGAGGAAGATGGTGATGAAGAGGAGGAGAGGTGGTTTACAGCCTGCATGCCAAATTCCAGCTGGGGTCAGGTTGTCGTTGCAGCGGGGGAGGTTCACTCCTCCTCCTCCTCCTCCTCCTCCTCCTCCTCCTCCTCCTCTCTATCCTGCAGTGACATATTGGGAAACTCCCTGTCAGCCTCCTCCTCCTCCTCCTCCTCTTCATCACCCTCTTCCTCCTCCTCTTCCTCACGGTCCAGAGGAAACTCCCTACTCGTCTCTCTCCCAGCACACACACGTTCAACTCTCAGTGTGTTTCTATAGATTTGAGGTTTAAAATAACCGAGTGAGGAGTTTATTTATAGTTTACTGTTTGAAGGACGACTTCCTGCATGTTTCCTCCTTCGCTGGTCTGACTGGTGTTTCTCTTTCATCGTATCTCTACATGTGCTGCATCTTTTGCTCCTCACTTCCTGTCTGACCAAAACAACAACAACAACAACAGCAACAGGAAGCTGATTTCAAACTAAAGAAAGCAATCAGTGCAGGAGCTCATCAGTCCCTCACCGACACAATCAGAGTGTTCCTGTTCAAAACAAACGCTTCAGAGTTTCTTTAAAGGATGTTGCTGAGGATAACAGACCAAACGTGAATGTCATAATATCTAAAATTAGGCTGCAACTAACGATCATTTTCATCGTTTATTAAACTGATTGATATCCCCTCCATTAAAGGGATATTCCAGTGTACATTTAATCCATGGTCTAAATCACCGTGAAACTGTGTTAGACTCCCTCTCGAGAGATCAAGTTAGCAGACCGCTAATTTACGGAGTTTTATCAACCTCAGAAACGACCGCACGACAACAATACACTGCAGTAAATGGATCCAAATATAAACCGCCACCAAAAAGCCACAAATAATGCTCAGAACAGCACCAAACTTCAGCAACAGTACAAATAGGGTCTCAGCACATAGTCCGGGGCATCTAACCTCCGCTAGCTTAGCTGGATTTCTATTGTGAAGCTAAAAACAGATTTCAACTCTCCTCCATCAGCTTCCGGGTCGGGGAAGTCCCGACGCGTCGATTACCGAGTGCGGTTAGAAATGCTAGATTCCGTTCTTTTCCCTGTCCGCTCTCGATAATAACTGTTATAAACTGGCAGGTAAGACACATATGAACTTTGATTGCTTTTCCATGGAGTCATAATCATACATTTTCATCCATGAGCCGCGGAACTCTACTGCACTCGGTAATCGACTCGTCGGGACTTCCCGTCAACAGGAAGCTGCTGCAGAAGAGTGGTAAATTTAGTCAGCTTTTCAGTAGAAATCCAGCTAAGCTAGCGGAGGTTAGATGCCCCGGACTATGTGCTGAGACCCTATTTGTACTGTTGCTGAAGTTTGGTGCTGTTCTGAGCATTATTTGTGGCTTTTTGGTGGCGGTTTATATTTGGATCCATTTACTGCAGTGTATTGTTGTCGTGCTGTCGTTTCTGAGGTTGATAAAACTCCGTAAATTAGCGGCCTGCTAACTTGATCTCTCGAGAGGGAGTCTAACACAGTTTCACGGTGATTTAGACCATGGATTAAATTTACACCAGAATATCCCTTTAAATCGATTAATTGTTTCATCGTTAAAAAGTGAAAACGGTATTAAAAAACTGAACATGTCCCAAGATGACGTCTTGTTTTGTCCACAACCCCAAAAATATTCACTGTCACAAAGGAGGAAAGAAACCAGAAAAGATTCACATGTACGAATATTTAAATTATTGATTAATCTGTCAAATATCTTGTGAATAAATTGATTAGTCTCGAAAGAAAGTCTGGTTTCCTGCAGGGTGGAGGATCTACAATGTGCTTCAGATTGGACTGGTAACTGGATTGTTGGGTTTAGTTGAGGATGAGTGCAA
This sequence comes from Sparus aurata, assembly GCF_900880675.1. Taxonomy (NCBI): domain Eukaryota; kingdom Metazoa; phylum Chordata; class Actinopteri; order Spariformes; family Sparidae; genus Sparus; species Sparus aurata. The sequence continues at coordinate 27,517,364 of NC_044205.1, forward strand.
CAATGTGTGTGTGTGTGTGTGTGTGTGTGTGTGTGCTGTTGCTCTGTGATTGGTCTGTTCCTGGAGTGAGAGCTGCGTTCAGGAAAAGCGGCGCCGGGTTACACAGATTACATCATCACCCCATGACCTCACAATGGCAATACCCACAATGCCTCGTTCACAACAGAGACGCCGAGAGATGTCACACACACACACACACACACACACACACACACACACACACACACACACACACACACCCTGCCCATTACCACAGAGGAATGTACCAACTGATCCTGACAAGCTAAACTGAGAGGACACAAAAGTCTTTCTTCTTCTTCTTTCTCTTGTTCGCTTATTATCTGCCTCCTCTCACTAATCCACACACACACACACACACACGCGCACACACACACACACACACACACACGCGCACACACACACACACACACACACACACACACTTTCCCTCCCTCGCTGTGTGCCTCTTCCTATCAATCAATATTTCCTCTTTCTCTCGCTCTCTCTGCATCCATCAATAACCACTCTAGCCAGTGTGGGTGGGGCGGAGGTTTCCATTTTAGGTGTTTAGGCCTGAGCGCACACACTTCCTCCCTCCCTCACACACGCACACACAAACACGCACACACAAACACACAAGGATGACCACAGACAAATTACCGCTAAGTGCCGAACCCAACGTAAAAATAGTTCCTTTTACAGAACGGGAACTAACAGCATGTCCCAAACTGACTCCTTTTGTTATAATGCCCTTGTCTGGATTTAACACACACCACACACACACACTACAAACACACACAACACACAAACACACAAAGAGAGAGAGAGAGAGACTAACAGAGTTTACTGCTTCTTGTTCCAGGTTCAGAGGTTCAGACCATTTAAATCACAAGTGGATGAGTTTCCACGGAACGTCTCAACTGTCTAATCCCATACACACACACACACACACACACACACACACACACACACACAGACACACACCTGAGCATGTTGAATAAGAGAGAGGAGTGCCATGTGTTTGTGTGTGTGTGTGTGTGTGTGTGGGCGTTTAAAAGACGCCAGAGAAAGTCGGTCCAGATGGCCGGAGAAGATTAAACACCATCTGCCAACGAGAGACACACACACACACACACACACACACACACACACACACACACACACACACACACACACACACACACACCCTGGAGGTCGTGCAGTGATTCATGGAATCTGAAAAGTGACGTCTCTAATAAGAGAATTCATTACATATTTGGGGGGTACAGTGAATAATTCAGACGTCCTGGAGTCTGTGAGGACGAGCTGAGAGGGGAAACGAGGCTCCACGTGTTCTGTCAGACGTTCCTGCATGTTTGCAGCTGCAGCACGTGTGTGACGGCGTTTACCGCTGACTTTAAACTACGTTAGCCTGTTTGAGCGAGCACAAACAAAGAGGCGGAGCGTCCGGCATCTGGACGGTGAGGGACGAAGTTCTGACTGGACTCGCTGGTTCCAGAGCCTCAGGTGACATCATCAGGTTGGATTTAGGACAATTGGTCAGACAGAATGAGCTCTGGGAAACTATTCATCACCAAAACAATCAACACATCAACCAGTTCACTAAAAATAATATACACGGACACGAGCAGTCAGTCATGGCATTCAAATAACACGAACTCCAGCAACGATCTTGAACTCAACATTAACATCAGCAGGGAGATGTCAGAGTCAATTCAGACGTCCCTGGACCAGTTTATCCAAGAAAAATACATGTAATGGTGCAACAAGTTCTGTATCTGAGTCCGGCGAGACAACAGGAAAGTGTCAAGGTCCACAAGAACCGGACGATGCAAAAACAGCAAAGAAACTGAGGCCTGGAACACAGAAAGAAATGGAAATGCTGCATGTGCAACCAGACAATCACAAACAGCTGATGGAAGAAGCTGTGAAGAGTTGAGAATATTTAAACTTCAGGAGCCGGCAGGCACGGCCCACCACCAGAAAACAAAGTTCCTGCAGGCGACATGTTTCGTCTCGGTGTGATCAGCCGCTGAAGATATTCACGTAGCAGATCACACCTCGACGTGAAGGGAGGAACCCACAGCTGTGATTCGCTCCAACTCCCATCACGCTTCATGTTCAGGACACGAAGAAAAAGATAAAATATTCTGAACACTTCAGTGTCACGAGTCTCGGCCCAGACGACTTGTGCATGAAGTCAACAGGCGGACCGAACACACCGGGGCGAGAGACGTGGATGAAACAGACAAAATGTTGTGTTGTTCTGCTTTTAGTGAAGCAGCGTCAAGGTGCTAAATAATATCATTCATGCTCAGAAAACTGAGCTCAGATCAATGAAACCAAACAATTCTGATGTTGATAAAGAGGAACAGAGAGATACAGACTGGTCCAGTGAGCTCGGCACGTCTGCTGCTTTCTTTTCATCTTTTCTTGCTGCTGGACTTCTCAGGTCGAGCAGAAAACTCGACAACTGTTTCCTCCAGATGTTCAGCTCGTCCTGCTGTTGAACAAACTGCTGCTTCGCCCTCTGAGCCGAAGTCAAAGAGACGACTCGGTCAGGCTCGAACACGCTCGTCTGCGGCTCGGAGGACAGAACGGGAACACGAACAAAATACGAGACGTTTAAGAGTTCAGCCGGCCTCGAGAGGCTGGTGAACGAGTCCTGACCGGATTATAATCAATGCAGCTACAAAGATGGAGAGTTAAACTGTCGCTTTACTCATCAATATGACTTTTATGACTAAGTAAAAAATATTCATGAGTTTTAGCGCGAACGCGTTCACGAATTTCTCCTAAATGATCCTTCGAAAACAGAAGATCTGAGTCATTTCATCATCAAAATACTGCTCATAGTTTACTGACGTGTGTGTGTGTGTGTGTGCACGCATGCATGTTTTTGTGTGTGTGTGTGTGTGTGTCTGTGTCGGGTTAAAGTCGGTGGTCAGTGTCTCTCCCACCGTGAATGAGTGACCTCATCCTGGGCCCAAACATGACACTGTCTGTCCAACACAAAGACACACACACACACACACACACACACACACACACACACACACACACACACACACACACACACAGCTGAGCAGCAGCAGATGGCAGCAGATGTTAGTCAGTCCCTCAGAGAGCAGCGATGTTCATAACGCTGTCTGGAAAACATTTTACGCCTCGCTGGGGGCATCAGTGAGTGTGTGTGTGTGTGTGTGTGTGTGTGTGTGTGTGTGTGTGTGCTCCTGACTCAACAGTGAGCGGTGCAATGTGTGTGTGTGTGTGTGTGTGCAGTGTGTGTGTGCTGCCGTCTTGCAGTCACATCAGAACCAGCGCCGATGATGAAGTGTGAGAGCGCGTTATCGACTCAACAATGAGCATCAGACGCAAATGTGACTGTGATGTAGGTGCTGAAATGTGTGTGTGTGTGATTTGATAATGAGCGGGTGAGTGTGTCTGTGAATGAGTGTTGAGCTGTGTGTGTGTGTGTGTGTGTGTGTGTGTGTGTGTGTGTGTTGTTTTGCCTCTATACTTGTGAGGACCACTGAGAGCTTCCAGTCTTCAAGAAGCAGTTTGAGGATTTTAACTTCCGGTGCCTCGACTCTCCCGACTTCTTTTAGTTTTTCCTGCCATATTCTTACATCAGCATCGAGTGTCATACATCATTTGACTCAGCAGCACCTGAAGTTCCAGTCTGGATCCTTTAAAGTCCTAATTTCACATTTGTTTTGTCTGTGAATGGAGGAATTCAACAGAATTTGTAAGAAACGTCCATCAAAATGTGGCGTTTTTGGAACTGAGAGCTCAGTCAGAACCTCAGAGGTTCAGTTCTCTTATTCTTATTTCTTATTTCTTATATTCTTGAGATGTATTTGGATGTTTTTAAACTTCCATATGAAGTTTTCTCTACATCTGACCTTTCCTCGGCGAGTTACAGCCACTGGTTGTGTCATTATCCTCTTGTTTCTCTGCGCAAAACTGATCGGATATTTAAAAAGGTTAGAGAGCAAACAGAAAAGTATTCAATCATTAACTGAGGACACCGAAGCAGAAGTAACTTTCAGAGGAATAAACGATGCTGCAGAACGCGTTGGAGTCATCACGCGCGCTACGGAGCCCCTGAAGGCCCAAACAAGACGTGTGAGGCGGAAAAATTCAGCTTTACGTGAGATTTTAAAGAACATGTTGAGGATTAACTGTGGATAAAATAAAGTCTGTCTGGATCCTAATGACTAAGATCAGGTGTGTTTAGATGGCAGGTATCTATGAGTGAGTATAAAAGGGGAGTGTTGGGCCTTGGCGGAGGTATGCACTCTACTCAGTGCCATTCTAGTTTAGTGAACGCATGATGTGTTCAGTACTTGTGTCAGTTTCAAGACGTCGAGCAGCGACACAGAGAGCAAACAATGCCTCGTTACCTCTCTTTAACCTGAGACAACACACACACACACACACACACACGGAACACACACACACACACACACGGAACACACACACACACACACACACACACACGGAACACACACACACATTTCACACTCAGTTGAGCCGGTGGAACAGTCGAACTCACTCATTAACAGCTTTGTAATATATTCATCCTCACACACACACGCATGATGTGACGCTCATACATTTTCACCTCTGGCTTCTTGCCTCCGAGCTGTGTGTGTGTGTGTGTGTGTGTGTGTGTGTGTGTGTGTGTGTGTGTGTGTGTGTGTGTGTGTGTGTGTGTGTGTGCTGCAGACTCCAGAGAGTGAGGTAATGAGTGCTCAGCTCTTTCTCAGACAGTGGATCCATAAACCATCTCCTCTGCATTTAAAAATCGATGCGTGCAGCTGCCCTGCCTGCCTGCCGCCGACACACACACACACACACACACACACACACACACACACACACACACACACACACACACACACAGCTAGAAAAATTGGAAGTAAGATCGAAGTCAAATTTGGTTTTATCCGAGCGGAGACACCGGACTATTGGCTCCGGGTTGCCAGATCCCGGACGCTACACACCAGTGATTGTAGTGATTGTGATTCTCGATCGTTACAGCTTGAAAATCCTTTAAAGTGGAGAAATATCTCCTCAGAAGCCTTTCAGCAAAGGTTACATATGTCCATGAGCTGTGTGCAGTCTGATGAAACATCAGTATTCCTTCCTCAGATTGTTTCATTTGAATAAAACCGCAGTATGTCACACTAAGCAGAGTCTGCAGGCTCCTCTGTGAGCTCTGAGCTAACCGCTAACACCAGCATGTTCTCCAGAATGACCCGCGACCCGACTCTGATGTTGGGCACCGCAGCGCCACATCCCTCCTCATGTTCTCCTACAACTACACACCACTTCTGCCCAAGCGTGGTTGAAATACTCTTTTAATAAAAAGGCAAACCTGCAGTGAAACAGGCTGCTCGTGTGGACGACACAGTCCGCTGCACTCCAATTTTCTGTGTCAGTGTGATGTAAATGTCTCCATTAATATTCAAATGTCGAGTAAACTCTCCCTCAGCCGGCTCGAGTGCAGATGAAACACGTGTCACGCTGAACCGCTGCGGAGCAACAAACAGGCAGCCGACTCAGACAACTGCTCTGATTCTGATCCATCGATCCAGATCACAATTCAGATTCCTGCGCGTCAACACAGACCAGTGTGGACGTGACGAGAACACCAACATATGGTCTCTAAAACACAGCATTCTGAGAAAATGTAGGAAAGAGTTATGGCTGTGTGGATACAGAGCGCTGCAGCAGTGACGTATGTTTGGAGGATAAACAGGAAGTTAGCATCGCCCTGGTAACTTCGACAAAAAAGAAAAATGTATGGGCAGTTTTTTGTTGGATTTTGTGTTATCATATAAAATAAGCTTTGTGGCAAAGATAGCAAGATAATCGTACATGTAAAGACGGACTGGTGAGCAGATGCGTCTCCGTGTTCAGCAGTTTCAGACAGTGAGTGGTGGATCGGATGCAGGCGGCGTGTCAGCGTTGTTCCACATCTGTCAGCAGGCGGGAACAAGGCGAACACACAAATATATTATTATTATATTATACGGTAACACTCAGATGTGTCAACCAGCACAGCACAGAATACGTGACTATATAACAGTCCAACAACGTCCACAGGGTTGAAGACATCATCGTTACTGGTGTAATTAGCATTTACGTCACCTTTACGTCTGTTTATTTTATCAGCCCTGCATAAAAATATGACTTTTAGTTTGTGGAACAAGTTTCCTGATTACCTGAAGTCTGCTACAACTGTGATCGTCTTTTAAAAGGCACCATCGTCGATCTTGAACTTCTCATTTGCTAACTTTTGATTGTTTTGTCATCTTTGCAATTTTAAAGATGTCTAACTCGCACCGATCCGTGACTTCTCTCCGTAGAAGTGACTTCTAGAAACTGTTTGGAAAAGGGCGGAAACACAAAATACTTGATAGATGATTGGACAAACTTCTCGCTCATCACCGTCTATCACGAGCTGACTTCGACCAATCAGATCAGGAGTAGGAGAGCACTTCCTGACAACTGGTGTCAAGCTAACGAGTTACCAAATGATGTTGTGTGACCTTGAAACATTCAGTTGATGAAGTGATTTGCAGGAAGACATTTGAACTTCCCACCCCGGGTGTGATGTCAGAGGGAAAATGGCGGAAGTGTGAATGATGTAATCTGACTGACAGAGTAAACAACAACAACATCTAACCCTTAAATAACTCCCAGGACGTGACGAACATCGAGACCGAGCGATGGTATCGAGCAGCGCCGAGGATCCGAGGGAGGATTTGTTGCTTTAGGATGACTCACGACTTTAATAGTGAGCCGCACTTACGCTTCACTTTCATACCAGCAATTATCCTGCAGGAGTAGGCGTCAGTTTTCCCAAACAGACCATAAAATCATCAAAAAAGAAGAACGGAGCTTTTGTGTGATGTGCAAACTGAAGCTCTGCGAAGGTCTCACACACAAACACAAACACAAACACACATGTAAGGTCACAAACTCGTCGATAACAGCAGGTCGAACTCATGACTGCATTATTGTAGCTGACACACACACACACACACACACACACACACACACACACACACACAGAGGAGACAGCTGCCATCACTGAGTTCAGAGTGTAACACTGTTGTCAGTACAAACAGAGCGCTCGCTGTGTTTACAACTGAAGCCCACTAAATGTCAGGCAGGACTAACAGAAACCTCCAAACACAGTCTGGAGCCTCCGCTGTGTGTGTGTGTGTGTGTGTGTGTGTGTGTGTGTGTGTGTGTGTGTGTGTGTGTGTGTGTGTGTGTGTGTGTGAGACGAGAACATAAAACCAGGAATGTGAGGCGGACTTACGGTGCAGACGGGCATGGAGTCGTCCTCGCCCACCAGGTCCTCCGGGTCGTGATGAACGTCCTGTAATCACACACAACACACAGAGACGTCACGCGTTAACACACACCTGACGCACGGCGGCGACGCGGTAATTAGATCCTGCCAGGCGGCTGTGACATCACAGCTTCAGGTCGAGACACGTTCACCTGAACAATAGCCTGAAGAAATGCCTCCACATCTCTGCAGATACCGACTGAACAGGCCGGTTTCATTCATCAGTCCAGATTTGTGACTCGATTGTTAAAATATTATCATGGTTTTGAAATAATGTGATAAGAACTTGATGTTTAGAAGCTGATTTTGAGGTTTCTCATGCATCAATTTTATGTTTTTTGTGTGTTTTTTTTGGTGCAACGTGCTGATTCAGTGTGTGAAAAGGCAAAAAATGATTGCTTCATCACACAGCTGACAGAAAACACTGGTATGGTAAACATTTCTGAATATGACGTTTGAAGGTAAAATCAGAAGTATTCAAAACAGTTCAGATATATAATCGTGCAAAATGAGTTTCACTGTCAGCGCCTGAGACGTTGTGTTTACTTCCTTTTTCAGAGATCCTTCTTTCAAACTAATCTTCTATCTTTTGTTGAAGGGTTGAATATGTACACGATAGATGTCGGGACATAAAATCAACAATCTGTTGATCTTTACAAATGCAGATCAGCCGTCTGCCGTCAGTGAGGATTGTGGATTTGGAGAACCAAGTTTGTTTTATTATTTTAAATGATTCAGTAATTAAAAAGTGTTAATCAGTGCTGCTAGTTTGATTTTAATATCTTCGGACAGGGCAAGGCTAGCTGTTTCCCATCATTGCCAGTCTTTATGCTAAGCTAAGCTAAGCTACGCTAAGAGAGTGGTATCCGTCATCTCATGTCACTTCTGCAAGAAATGCAGAACTGTTCCTTTGAGCTTGTTTTCTGGTGGACTCGGGTATTGATTTGTTTTTGGATTACACAAAGATTGAAAACACCTGAAACAGTGAAATAAATGAGACGGGGAACTTAATGAACGCAGGTGCTTCATGCTGTAGGACACAGAAATAAACATCCTCTCATAATGTGTGACAGGTGACGGCTGAACACCTGTGGCAGGGTTTGGATCGCGTTCAGACGGCCTGTAGGCGTGATTGAGGGTCTGAATGTACATTTTTAATACGTAATCTTTGTGGAGACGATGAAAACCTGACAAAGCTCCTGGTGATTCTTTTATTTGAAGGTCTTGAGATTCTTATCAGCAGCAGCTTCCTTCCAAACAACGATCGTATACTTCTGATCCAAATCTCATTTAAGACTTCGTAGTGATCAGTCTCTCTGCAGAGCGCCGTATGTACACAGTGTCGTGTAAAGACTCACATCAAGGTCTTCAGCTGCCTACACTTTCATATGTCGTCAGTATTCAGATGTGAAGTGCACCGCTCAAACAGTAGGCGTCTTTTATTTTGAAAAACCACCTCATCATCTCCCTTCTGCTCGCTCAGACGGAGGAATCAAACCAGAGTTCACATCTTTTTTAAGTCCCCAGACGGTCACAACGTGAGATTTATCAGCAGGGCCACCAGACTCCGACCGCTTCTACCTCGTCTGCTCGGCCAAAAGGAAAAACAACAACAACAGATATGAATTAGCATTACGTAAGGAAGATTAGCAGCCTGTCTGCTTCCCTGCTGGAGCGACAGCTGTGATTCAGACACTGATAGCACTGATACTCCTGCCTGACAAAAAACAATAATAACAATAAAAAGCGATTATGGTGATTATTTACTTTGCCGGTAAGTGCGGCGCTGGGAGGATAAGCCTGAGATGTGCACAGCGGGGCGAAAGAGTGATGAGAGAGGAGAAGCGATGGGAGGCAGGACGAGTGATGGATTACAAGGAGGAAGAGGGAGATGGATGCTGAGATGTAGGTGGAGAGGAAGTGGAGGAAAGCTGTTGCTCTGCCTACATGAAGGATCCACGGGTGAAAACCTAGCAGTCTGTCTGTGATGACGCTGTGGGACTCCCTCCCTCGCCAACTGTGACGCCCAAATACACATTTAAATTGTCTCATTTGTTTTTGTCTCCGTGTCTGCAGGGTCGCAGCAAATTTCCAAATAAGAGTGTGAAAAACAAAACGAAAAAGCTGTTGTTGTTCTTCGTCTTTCTTTAAACCGGAGGATAATCATTCTCCGAGTTTTTTGGGGGGAAATAAGGTAAACAACCAGTATCAGGTTGCCATGGTTTCACTTAAAGGGATATTCCGGTGTAAGTTTAATCCATGGTCTAACACACCGTGAAACTGTGTTAGACTCCCATCAACCTCATCTAACCTCCACTAGCTTAGCTGGATTTCTACTGAAAAGCTGACTAAATTTACCACTCTTCTGCAGCAGCTTCCTGTTGACGGGAAGTCCCGACGAGTCGATTACCGAGTGCAGTAGAGTTCCGCGGCTCATGGATGAAAATGTCTGATTATGACTCCATGGAAAAGCAATCAAAGTTCATATGTGTCTTACCTGCCAGTTTATAACAGTTATTATCGAGAGCGGACAGGGAAAAGAACGGAATTGAGCATTTCTAACCGCACTCGGTAATCGTCGCGTCGGGACTTCCCCGACCCGGAAGCTGATGGAGGAGAGTTGAACTCTGTTTTTAGCTTCACAATAGAAATCCAGCTAAGCTAGCGGAGGTTAGATGCCCCGGACTATGTGCTGAGACCCTATTTGTACTGTTGCTGAAGTTTGGTGCTGTTCTGAGCATTATTTGTGGCTTTTTGGTGGCGGTTTATATTTGGATCCATTTACTGCAGTGTATTGTTGTCGTGCGGTCGTTTCTGAGGTTGATAAAACTCCGTAAATTAGCGGTCTGCTAACTTGATCTCTTGAGAGGGAGTGTAACACAGTTTCACGGTGTGTTAGACCATGGATTAAACTTACATATATATCCCTTTAAAGCTCGATCAGACCCGACTGATCTGATCACAAGTGGACGGTTTAAAGTCCATCAGTTCACACCTGACATTAACATGAGTGGCCACTTGTGAACAGGCTGCATATGCAAATCAGCCTGTACATCACTTAGACACACAGACACGATTTTTTTTTACACAAATAAAGGAAGAATTAATGTAAAACATTTGCCGAATTAACAAGAAGGTCCACAATGATTAAAGATTTGTCAGAGACAGCTTTTCACAAACTTTATAAAGTTCCTATTAACTCAACAACTCACTAAATTGTGCAATTTTCTAAGGGAGTCTGGTGAGGAAGTAGCCTATATTGGTTACTGTTTCCTGTATTTGCTAGATATGTCAATAAAATGTTGTATTATACCATAAATGGAGTATAAATGGTGAAATCAGTGTAAACAGCTGATCAATGTTGGCAGGTAAGACTTTAGCACTTTAGACACAGAAGCAGACAGGCTGGTACGGACATGCTGCCACAAACTGACACTTTTTACAAGGAGACAAACAACTTCAGCAGAAAGATTTAATGCTGAATCCACAAGAAGGAGGCAATGATTCAGAATCTGTCGCAGCGATTCAACAAATGTTTTTTAGAGTTTCTCCTCATGACACAACTCCTTAAATTGTGCGATTTGTTAAGGGAGTCTGGTGATGTTGCAGTTACTAGTTCAGTGGTGTGTTCACAGACACTGGCAGGTTAAGAAAACACAAACATGTAATTTATATTACAGAGAACCACATGGAGATCAGACAGTGTGTAATCCATTCTGTCTGTGGTTGTGGCTTCTTCTTCTTCTTCTTCTTCTTCTTCTTCTTCTTCTTCGTTTCTCATAGAGGACTGTTTTTAATTTACACCTACATTAACATGTGTTTTTCCTCCTCTTAGTCATTTTTACATATTTGCGAATAAAAGGCCACATTTAAATGACTAATGTGTCTCACATTCTCGATCCAAGTGCTCGATGTCGCAGGGAGAAACTTGTGGTCGAGCTTGTTTTTCCTGAATTACATCAAAACGTTGACTAATTTTAGACCAAAGAAACCGTCGCAAAAACAATTTTTTACAGTTCTTCATGTATTAGCAACAATTCCCAGCCCTGCTGGTGGGCGTGCATGATCACATCGGATAACAAACAACCAAACACCAGAAGAAGAGGCGGCACTTCCACAGAAAATGAAGTCTTTGGCCCCGTGTTTGAATTGTTTACTCAGATCTGTTGGTGAGTCATGCTCTCTGCTGCATACCTGAGATTTACACCCTGTGTGAATGGAAGTGAATGGAGCTTGGATTGTGATATTAAAAAGCCATTTATTGTAAATTAATAGTCTTAATGTCCTTTAATAACGTCAAATATTGTGCCTTTTCTCGGTGTGTACGCAGGTTTTGTGTATTAAATGTTCTAAAGAATATAAAAGGATGTAAAGAGCGCTTTCGTATTTATGCAATATTAGCATTTATCTGATGTAACTTAATCCTCAAGAGTCAAATCAAATCAGATCACATTCAAACTGGGAGACTGAAGCCAATATCCAGATTAAACTGAAAACAATGCGCCCGGCTCCGGCTGCGGATTATCCAGATTATCCGTCGTTTCAGGAGAGAGACTTTGTTTTCACTTTTCAGAACTGCAGCTCCAATTTACCGTCATGTTAATTAACCATTCATGTAGTGATGAACTGATTAACCATGTGGGGAAAAAGAAAACTGTGAGTCTTTAAATTAGGTTTGCTTTGTCCAAAGATTATGAATTTACATGAGCAAAGAAGTCAAGTAATTGAGTCATAAATTATTCAAAGAAATGTTTGACCTCATTTCAGGCTGAGAAATATTCAACATCATATTATTATCGTGATGTGAGACTGTATTTCTTCTCAATGTCAGCCATTCATTAAATATAGAAGAAGAAGAAGAAAGAAGCCGCGAGACAACAAATGCTGTAAAAACACACCGTAGAGAAACTACTCGCTTTTAATTAAGTAGTTAATGAATCTCTGCAGCTCTTTTAGAAATGATTAAATTAATGTATGAATGCTATTTTAAGATCAGTTTCAGCGACTTTTCACGCAGAAAACGCATTAATTCTCTGCTTCCACCTTCTTAAATGTGAGTATTTTCACATGTTTTGATATTTAGCTGAACATCTGAACAGCTGATTGTTTAGTTTCATTCCCGGGTCGTCAAACACCAACGTGACGGACCTGATACCAACCCAAAACATCTGTATTTGTCGGCTCAACAATGGCCGCCCCCTTCCTTTAATGCCTGGATGAAACAAGCACGACTTTGGTTTCAGGAAATTATAACTGTCAAGCTTGTTGTGTGAGTCCTGACACAAAACAAAATCATTATTAAAGGGATATTCCGGTGTAAATTTAATCCATGGTCTTAATCACTGTGAAACTGTGTTAGACTCCCTCTCCAGAGATCAAGTTAGCAGACCGCTAATTTACGGAGTTTTATCAACCTCAGAAACGACCGCACGACAACAATACACTGCAGTAAATGGATCCAAATATAAACCACCACCAAAAAGCCACAAATAATGCTCAGAACAGCACCAAACTTCAGCAACAGTACAAATAGGGTCTCAGCACATAGTCCGGGGCATCTAACCTCCGCTAGCTTAGCTGGATTTCTATTGTGAAGCTAAAAACAGATTTCAACTCTCCTCCATCAGCTTCCAGGGTCGGGGAAGTCCCGACGCGACGATTACCGAGTGCGGTTAGAAATGCTCAATTCCGTTCTTTTCCCTGTCCGCTCTCGATAATAACTGTTATAAACTGGCAGGTAAGACACATATGAACTTTGATTGCTTTTCCATGGAGTCATAATCATACATTTTCATCCATGAGCCGCGGAACTCTACTGCACTCGGTAATCGACTCGTCGGGACTTCCCGTCAACAGGAAGCTGCTGCAGAAGAGTGGTAAATTTAGTCAGCTTTTCAGTAGAAATCCAGCTAAGCTAGCGGAGGTTAGATGCCCCGGACTATGTGCTGAGACCCTGTTTGTACTGTTGCTGAGGTTTGGTGCTGTTCTGAGCATTATTTGTGGCTTTTTGGTGGCGGTTTATATTTGGATCCATTTACTGCAGTGTATTGTTGTCGTGCGGTCGTTTCTGAGGTTGATAAAACTCCGTAAATTAGCGGTCTGCTAACTTGATCTCTCGAGAGGGAGTCTAACACAGTTTCACAGTGTGTTAGACCATGGATTAAACTTACACCGGAATATCCCTTTAATAATGTGGTATGTAGCCTTGAATGATATTTTATCAAATGCTGCCATTTCCACGCAGCGTCGCAGCTGCAGCCATCTTGATCTCTACACTCATCTTTGTTTCCCCATTTCACCACACAAGTGCATCGTCTGCCTCCTCTGTGTGTGTGTGTGTGTGTGTGTGTGTGTGTGTGTGTGTGTGTGTGTGTGTGTGTTGAATGATCTTGTCTTGAGGGCATGAATCCTACAGAAGCATCTCTTTTTCATTCCACAACTTCACTCCTCGCTCCTTTTGTGTGTCTGAGTGTTTTTCTTTTTCTTTGTCCCCGTGGCGGCCGAGGAGGTAAAAAAAAGCTGGTACGACAACCCGGCTATCAGACTCATCGCCGCGTGTTGGAAAAGGTGTAACGCAGAAGGTCAAAGGTCAGTTTGTCTGGCATGTTCCCGTCCGGCTGACAGGGAGGTGGAGGGAGGCTGCGTGGAGAAAGTGTGAGCAGGTACGAACATGTCAGCAGGCCACAGAGGAAAAAAAGAGAAGCTGGCTGTGACTCAGTGCATTTTTTTGCGTTTCAGCCTATCATGAATCAGGTCTGATTGTTCGCAATCTGCCTACAGAGTGACACACACACACACACACACACACACAACCATTTCTCCATGCAGCCCTTGTGACACCTCATACAGGAAGTGGACACACACACACACACACACACACACACTCAGACGTAGGCTCTTCCTGAATCATGCGGTCGCCTCAGCGGCACCGCCTCCTGCTCTTTATCAAGATTCAGAACTTGTAGGAAGGAAGAACTGGAGAGCGTGTTTTTGTTTCAGTCTCCCTCCACGTTTTTTGACGACAAGGCTCCTTTTAGAACAATCCCACACTTTGGCATCGCCTGTTTGCATCCATCGCTGTTTTGTTTTCAATCAAGACACAAAATCCTCGAGTCAGATCTGAATCAGGACGAACAGCTCAGCTGTAACCTGACTGTCACATTATCATCATTTTACGTCGTATTCACGTTCTGACGAGCCTCGTTATAATCGTATTGTCACATTCTTGTAGAGCACATCAACATCATTTAAATCCAGGTAAATTCATAATCTATTCATGCATTTCTGTCCTAAATACTAAATGTTAGTCTGCTCATTCTGTCTTTTTAGAAACTGCACAATAATCAATCCAGATGAAATAACCTGCAGACGGAGCGGCTGTGAACACAAAGTTCGCTGCAGAGAGATGTGAGCACACGTTTGGGAAATTTAAATGACATTTCAGCTCTTTATGACGCATGATTTACCAGAAAACACTGTGTACAGAGTAATATCCTACGTACGTCCCTACGAGAGCTTCACTTCATCATTTCGTGCATTTTTTCGCTCTTACAGAACATCTGACGCACCCGCTAATAACCTTATTTTCATGTTACTCCCCCTAATGACATTTTAAGCCTCTTTAAATTAGAGATTTGTGGCAAATTGAAGTAAGTAAATCAATTCCAACATTAATATATCAGTCAATATCTGCATAAAGAACCTTTTTCTGCATTACAAAAGGTTTAATATCGCCGCAAATCTGAGAACATCCACACAGATATCAGCTGATGATATCAGCACACCAGCATTACAGTTTGTTTACATGCTGTGTTTGTGTTTATGGTATTTTAATCTCATTAAGTGTCGCTCTGACGTCACTGCAGGAGCTTAAATGGAGCCAGAGCTGCTGCTGCTGCTGCATTAATGACCTTATTTCACATATTTGGCATTTTAAAGCTTCTATATTTAAATATTTATTGTAACTTTTATTCGTCTATTGTGATAATGTGCTTTAAATTCAAGGTGTGTGACCTGCAACAGCACTTTTATATTTAAGGGTGCAATAAATCAGAATATTCATGGTGTGATAACGTCTCAGTTTCATAAAATACATCATTACATAATCATTATTATTATTCTTTATATTGTTATTAGTTTGAACAACCCATAAGGGAATGAAAACAGACATTAAACTTGATAAAAACATGGAAATAATTATATCCATCATAATATTAACACAGTAGAAATTGATATTATATCTGAGTAAATGTACACAGTGTGATAACAGTCAGGTTTCATCCACTGCAGCTCAACAATAAAAGGGTGTTTAAAATGTCTCTAATACGCAATATTGCCCATAATCTACTAATCAAATGATCAATTACTCGACTGATTGCTTCCTCTTTAGAGTTGGGAGTAAAGTTAATTAACTCTGAATCATTTTTATTTGATTTTAGGAGCATTTTGTTGCGCAGAAATTGATTTTATTGTCATTTTTTTTGCATTCTGTGACATTTACAAGCAGAAGAATGAGCACTGTGACGCTGCTGTGACATTAGTAAAGATATTTAAAGGTCGTATTTGGCACCTGATGGTAGTTTATGGAATATGTGTGACCTATAAGAATATTTTAATACTTGTGTAAAGAGTGTAGCAGCATGTTGTGTGTCAATAATGGTGTAATAGTGACTCGGAGGCGTCTAATAGAGCCTTACATCACACACAACATCCTGTGTGGTGTGTTTCTGCCCATGTGACTAAATATAACTTCCTGACAGACATTAAACCTGAAATAATCACATCTATTATAACAGTAATATTCTAGAATTCAATACCATGTGTAAGGAAATGTACACGGCGTGATAACAGTCAGGTTTAAAACACTGCTGACCTACAATAAAAGGCTAAATACTCAATATTCAACATAATCACTTCAGTTTATGGAGCATTTCTGGAACATAATTTGATTTTATTGTTATTTTTTTGTATTTTAAGACATTTTCAACCTCATAACTATCACATGCGTCTCCTGTAACACCACTTTAACTCCTGTATAAAGATTATTGTAGCATGTTTTGTGTGCTCAGAGAGATTTTATGATCCTTTAAGGTGTATTTTAATCTGACGTGGCTTCCATGTAGGTTAAAAAAAATGACGTGATAGTGATTTTAAGGTGTCTCTATTGCAAATAAACAATAAATAACACAATTTAATTCACTTCTGATCATTATTACTTCATTTTATGGAGCATTTGAGGAATGTAATTTGATTTTATTGTCATTTTTTTGTATTTTAAGACATTTTCAACCTTAGAAATGTACCATATGTCTCCTGTAGCACTACTTTAACACCTGTATAAAGACAATAACAGCATGTTTAACGCTCCTACAGCTCCTACAGTCATAATACTGCTGTGACAGTGACTGTGAGGTGTCTAATGGAGCCTTTTTATTACAAATACATAATAAATAATACAATTAAATTCACTTCTAATCATTATTACTCCATTTTATAGAATATTTGTGCAACATAATTTCATTTAATTGTCATTTTTTTGTATTTTAAGACATTTTCAACCTCACAAATGTAACATGTGTCTCCTGTAGCATCACTCTAATACTTATATAAATATTATAACAGCATGTTTTGTGTGCTCAGAGTGATTTCAAGATCCTTTAAGGTGTATTTTAATCTGAATTGGCTTCCGTGTAGTTATAATACTGCTGTGACAGTGACTCTGAGGTGTCTGATGGAGCCTCTTTATAACAAAAATTAATAAATAACACAATTTAATTCACTCCTGATCATTATTACTTCATTTTAAGGCGCATTTCTGGTACACAATCTGATTTTATCGTCGTTTTTTGTATTTTAAGACATGTTCAACCTTAGAACTGTAACATATGTCTCCTGTAGCACCACTTTAACACCTGTATAAAGACAATAACAGCATGTTTAACGCTCCTGCAGCTCCTGTAGTTATAATAATGATGTGACAGTGACTGTGAGGGTTCTAATGGAGCCTTTTTATTACAAATAAATAATAAATAACACAATTAAATTCATTTCTGATCATTATTACTTCATTTTAAGGACTATTTATGCAACACAATTTGATTTTATTGTCATTTTTTGTATTTTAAGACATTTTGAACCTCACAACTGTAACATATGTCTCCTGTAGCACTACTTTAACACCTGTATAAAGACACTAACAGCAGTTTAACGCTCCTGCAGCCCTGCACTGTGCTGTGACAGTGGCTGTGAGGTTGTGTATCGCAGCCCGCCCAGCACCGGATCACATCCTGCGCGGTGTGTGTGTCTACCTGCCGCCACCACGTTACAGCGGACAGACGGGCTGAAAAGTCCCGCCGACAGTTGGACCGGCGGACAGACGGACAGACGGACAGGTGTGTGTCTCACCTCTGCAGACGTCCCCCCGACAGGCATCTTCTGCCAGGGATCGGCCAGCTGAGCCAGAGGCATCTTCGTCTTCTTCTCACTTTTCTGCTCTGATTCCTCTTTCCTGCCCCGGAGCTGTCGTCCCTCCCTCGGCCGACACTTTTCACTCCCACCGGCTTCTTCTGCCTTCCTCCTTTCTCTCTTTCGTACTTTCTTCTCTCTCTTTTTCTTCTCTTCTCGGCCGTAGTTCCGTTTCTGTTTCCTCTCCCCCTCTCTCTTTCTCTTTCTCTCTCTCTCTCTCTCTCTCTCTCTCTCTAGAACCGAACCGCCGCGGAGCTCAGCGACGCGACCGGAGCGAGCGAGCCGAGCAGAGCCGAGCGAACACCTTCTAATTCCGGATCTGCTGAGGCGCTGAGACCGCCCCTTCCTCCGGAGAGCCGAACATGAGAGGAGGACGCCCTTTGACTCACACACACACTCTCACACACACACACACTCACACACAGTTATCTCTTAATCTCTTTCTCTTTCTCACTTCCGTTGTTTCCCAATATGGCGGCCGGTGTCGGCTTACCTGTCCGTCAGACCGCTGCGTCACGCCTACGTCACGTCAGGAGGCGGAAGTAAAGAACAAGTAAAGTCCACTTTGGATTTAATCTGATTTGTATTACATCCGGAACTAATTCATCACTTTATTTCACCACACTTAAACAAAAATAAATGAAGTTAGTTAATTTAAGACACAAAAATATGTCTGTAAATCCAAATATACAAGTAATCAACTGGAACGACTGAGCTGAATGTATTCAAGTGACGTTACTTTACAGGTAACTGTAGTGTTCGTCATACTTGAGTAAAAGTAAATAAATAATATTAAAAATTTTACTCTGTCAGACTGCTGCGACACGTCAGGAGGTGGAAGTGAAGAAAAAGTGAAGTCCACTTTGGATTTAATCTGATTTTTATCACATCCGGAACTTATTCGTCATTTTTTTTACCACACTTAAACAAAAAGGAACATAATTAATTAATTTAAAACACAAACAGTCTACAAATCTGCTGTGGGTTAGTAAAGAAAAATTAAAGTCCACTTTGGATTTAATCTGATTTTTATCACATCTTGAACTAATTAATCACTTTTTTTTACCACATTTAAACAAAAATAAATGAAGTTAGTTAATTTAAGACACAAAAATATGTCTGTAAATCCAAATATACAAGTAATCAACTGGAACAACTGAGCTGAATGTATTCAAGTAACGCTACTTCTTTCAGGTAACTGTAGTTTTCGTCATACTCGAGTAAAAGTAAAGAAATAATATTAAAAATTTTACTCAGTCAGATTGCTTCGACACGTCAGGAGGTGGAAGTGAAGAAAAATTAAAGTCCACTTTGGATGTAATTTGATTTTTATCACATCTTTAACTTATTCATCACTTTCTTTATACCACACTTAACAAAAAGGAACATAATTAATCAATTTAAACACAAGATATAAAAGTAATTAACTGGAACGACTGAGCTAAATGTATTCAAGTGATGTTTCTTCTCTCAGATACCTTCAGCGTTCGTCTTACTCGAGTAAAAGTAAAGCAATAATGTTAAAATGTAAATCTGGTAAAAGTAAAATACATCCATGCCAACAGTTAGTGAGTAAAAGTCATTACTATCTAATATTAAGTGTAAAAAAAGTAAAAAGTACAAATAAAAAGTTGAATTATACATATATTTGCATGTTTGTGTAATCTACAACGTTACTCATAACTAAAGTTTTCAAATGAATGTAGAAGAGTAAAAAGAACCATGTTGGCCTCCAAACTGTAGTGACAGTACAAACTGCAGAAAATGGAAATACTCAAGTAAAAGTACTTAGTTACATTCCATCACTATCGCAAATCGTACCAATCTAAATATACAAATTCAAAAAGTTCTGTTACTCATCAATGAAACCAAACACCAGCGCTGAGGTTAAAGCAACAATAAGTAGAAACTGGCATTTTGTGTGATTTGGCTCCTCCACACAGTTTCTGAGAGGGAAACACAGTCGTAAATACAAATCCCAGGACAGACTGTTAGATGTGATGTCGGTGCTGACCACAAATAAAACTCATTATGTCCTAACGTAACGTAACGTATTGTGACGTAACATAACAAGACGCTGTGATCCTTCGTGGTGCAGACATGTTGATGTTTTCATCTGAAGGTAAACAAAGTTACATAATGTCACTTTAAAAGAACAATTTGACTTCTGACACTTTCTGGTAATTTCCAGGTTTAGATGACGATATGTGACTCCTCGTTTCCTCCTACGCAAAGTACTGAGTAGTTAGAATCATAACACTGTTTGTGTGTTCCTGGTGATGAAAAGCCAAATCTGACATTTCACAGCAGATTTCTAATCACCGTGTTCAGACTGCTGTGACATTTATTCTTAATCATCCATCTTCTCTCAGGTAATCGTACTCGTGTTATCGCTCTCCGAGTGGCTGCGCTGAGGGATTTTCATTAACTGCCTATAAATTATTAGAGCGACGACGCGGTCCGTTTAATTAAAAGCGCCGTTTTACTGTGATGGTCGTTGCCATGACGCCCAATAAATAAAGTGATTTTACAGGCAGCGTGGTAGCGACATCTAGTGGTCAGTGGTGCCGCACAAACACTCAATACTCAAACATTAAATCCTGTTTTGAAAATGTTAGAAAGTAAAAGTATGGAAGTGTAATCAGTCAGATATGAGCCACTATAAAAGGCTTGTTTACTGATTCAGAGGGTCTGGATCACATCTGCTTGTGTAGCGTAAATAAAACAGAATATTACTTTCAAAATGTCATTTAAGACAAACGTTTATTCAACAAAAGACCGACAAACACAGCGTTCCTATTGCCACTTTCTTTATGCATTTATTCAACAGACAAACAGTCTTTCAGTTCGACACACACACATAAACAGTCAAGTAAAGCTTCACATCTGTACAAGGTCAACTCGAGTGTACAGGACAGAGGTACGCAAGTGAAACAGGAAACTGACTCAGTGCTGCTGCTGTGTTTCACCTCAGATTTCCCCCACAAGTTAAATTTGCATCTACACGTCAAAAGTCACATAATTCGCCAAACCACAAAATAAAAATGTGTCCAGTGAGATGATGAAGTGGGAAGCAAACGGTCGTCCACGCAGATGAGGTGACGTGTCGTGGTCCACAGAACAGTTCTGCAGCATTCTGCTCAACAACTGAAGCAGCTGGAGACTTGATTTAAAAAGTTAAAACCACCAAAGAAACATAAAAGGCTCCGTACAGCTCGTCATACGCAACCCCAGTCGCTCCTCGAGGGACGAGGTGTGAGCCAGCGCTTTTATCTCAGCAGCTACAGAGAGGATTTTAACTTAAAGGGTGTAAACATCTCGTCAGATCAATTTGGGATCTCTGGGCTTCTGGAAACTTCCATCTGTTTTACTGTGAAGCTCCAGAACTGTTCTGTGGACTACGACACTACAACTGACTTTATATCATCAGGAGGAGGAGATGACTGCGTTTACATTTTTGGGTGAAATGTTCATTTAATATTCAATGATTTAATCCTTGTAGGGCAAAAGTCACACAACTGATGATGACGGATTTACAGACATACGATCTGTAACGTCAAACCCGCGGCGGAGGAGCTACTCAGAGCAAGTAAAAGTACAAAGTATGAGAGTTAAAAGAGCCAAAAGTACCAATAAATATCTCATATTTAAACATTTGATTATAATTTGTGAGCATCGATGTATTCTCATCTTTAACGCTGCAGCTGATCAATCCATAACAAAAATCATATTTTGTTTGTGGGTATAATTTTGAATAAATAAAACTCATTCTGTTAAAATAGTGACGAAACCCATCAAATAAACAAAGTGCAGTACAAAGTATAATATTCCTTCTGAAATGTAGTGAAGCATAAAGTAACATTACTCGAGTACAGCACATGTACTTTAACCACGGCTTCATACTGAATCCTTTTTTCTGCCGTCTTAAAAAGAAATCAACGAAACAAGAAGTTCTGAAAAGTAAAGACTCAAAAAGTGACCGATTGCTTTAAAGATATAATGCGTAACATTTCGAAAAACAACTTCAGCTTTCCAACAATGTCCAAACAGATAAATCAGTGATTTTACTCAAGGTAACTGTGCGTTTCATGTGGTCGTCTGTCACTATAAAACCTCCCGGAGAGTCAGAGAGTGAGGGAGGAATTCAGACAGTAAACGTAACGTGAATAAAACTTTTAAAACTTGACCACGTCTGAACGTTTCTGCCTGAGACGTCACATTATTCTTGATTGTTTATCAAAGTCTCCACTGGTTTCTTCAAGGGAAATTCCTTTTAGAGTTCTGTTAAACCATTTTAAAAGCTGGAAAACATTAATAAATGTGATGTCAAACATGCCGTATTAGAGGAGATAAAGGGGAAACAGGGAGCTTGTGTTTTGTGCGTACAGGGTGCAGCCCTCCTGCGAAGCGGCTGGATGACGGTGCAACACCAACAGACTGGTCAGATGTGCGGCAGAACAAATGCAGACAGAATAACTCTTCAATATATATTTCTATATAAAACTCTAAATAAATAACACTGACAGGTTCAGGTCCCGTTAAGGTGCGGAATGCGTCGATCTACAGTCGCGGAAGAAGCTGCTGCGTGTTCAGGTGCAGTTGAAGGAGTCTACTGTGGATGGTCGCTGTGTTTCTGTATGTTTGGAGTGTGAGAGTTTAGCTGACGGACTTCAGCGTGGCCCAGGGGTGCGTCCCGCGGACCTCCAGCGGCGGGTCGTTTTTGAAGATGTGGTTGCAGAGCTCCTCCAGCGGCGGCTCTGGATCGGATGTGGCGTACTGAGCGGCTTCCTCCACCTCCTTACGGATCGCAATGTCGATTTCCTGAAAAGACAGAAGAGAAGACTCGTTAAATCCTAAAACTCCACATCGTGATCAGAGTTGGTTTCCCTCTCATGGAAAGTCGAGTGAGGCGAGAACAGTTTTCTTTTCTAGAGTCTGGAAAAGGAAAATCTAAAAGACTATTTTAAAAATGAAAACACTTCAAACTGCACAGACGATCAGCTGACTGATATCGGAGGTAACCGAGTTTGTTTTCTTTTTCAAAAGATCCTTTATTGATTTGTGTGTAAAGATTGTTCACTCTGGACCGAGTTAAGAAACTGAACTTTGTAACAAACTGGATTTCTTTCTTCTGTCGTTTCTTGTTGAATCACTGAAAGCTGCTCACTTTTTTCCTTCAAAATATTTTTAAACTTGTCTGATACCAACCTGTAAAGATCCGCCAACATAAAGCCAAACTGTTGTTGTAAAATACTCCGATCTTTTAAAGAAGATGGCCGTGTGGGTGCCGCTGCGGTTCAGCGTTTACATTTAGATCAGGCTCGGCTTTCTTCTCGAGAACACTTTACCCACAACTATTTCCTCACTCAAGATTCTTCCGAAATTCTAATTTGGCTTCAGGAGAAAAATGACCACGTTGGTAGTGTAAGAGAGAACTTAACGTATTACAGCTGGTAAAGAGTTTAAATATAGTTTTTGTGATGACCTGGAAAGTTAATTCTGTCTGGTGACAACATCATAAAAAGGGAGATTATTAAATCAAGAGGAGGTTTTAAAAAGGTCACCCTCAGTTTGATTTTTTTTTAGCTCCGAGCACGATCACAATTAAGTTCCTATTATTGTATCACTTCCTGTCTGCCAGAACTCCATGAATGCACGACACAGGCTTCACGTCATTCAGAGTCGAGATGAATTTACTTTGGGCAACAAAAATGTTGGATAATCAGACTCAACAAGCGACTGGAGACAAAGAGCAGCTGTGCTCAGGATGACGCCCGTTCTTGTGACCGATGTGTCTTTTAAAAACACACTTTCACTGCAGGCTGCTGCGTGAATCCACTGCTGGTGTGTGTTGTGTGCACTCACCTTGAACTCCTCTACAGCGGCCATGTTGTTGCTGAGCATGCGGTCCTTCAGCAGGGAGATGGGGTCACTCTTACTGCGCACTTCCTGGATCTCCTCACGAGTACGGTAACTAAAAAGGAAGTGACATCACAGTGAGGACAAACTCCTCCCTGCTGGGTTTTAAGATCTGGTGCTGTGGTGACCTGCTGGCCCGGGTTTAAAAGGTTTACTCACCTGACGCCTGGGTCACTCATGCTGTGTCCATGGTAACGGTAGGTCTGCAGCTCCATCACAATGGGACCCTGAAACACACAGAGTCAGTGTTAAGAGTTCATCCACACCGCTAGAAACCTCCTCACAGCTCTCCTCATTTCTTTAGGCTGGATAAAAATCTGCAGTGATTCACACTTTGATCCAGCCGAACACGAGCTTCATGTACTACGATCAAGGTGTTATTTTCTCCTCATGTAAGATGAAATCGTCTGAATAAAAACTGCGAGGTGTGGGGCATGAACTATTCCCCCATCGACAGATAAATAGAGAACATTTGTGCCAACTAGACAGACAATTTGACCTACCAAAATATACTTTTTGTTCCAATCATTCATCGTTTATCATCCCTCATCTCTCCACTAGTTTGTCGTCTTTCTGATTCTACATCTGGAAGTTTCTCCTCCTCACAGAGCAGCTTGGCTCACCTTCCCAGATCTGCAGTGGTCGGCAGCAAACTGTGTGGCCTCTCTGACACACAGGACGTCCATCCCGTCCACCTGCCAGGTACGAGGAGGAAAAACAGGTCAGAAGACACAGAAGCAAGAAAAAAAACATGGACTGACTGCAGAGTTGTGTTCAATTAAATCAGGAGACGTTGATGGAGTAAAACCAACGAGCTGTTTGTGTGCAGTATCATACATGAGCGTCAGACAGCTGTATGGATGCTCACACCTGCAACTGCCAGGACGGACCGTCGGCCTCGTCCTGTTATAGTCTCGGTCCAAACAGGCCCGCTGCAGCGTACGGCCAACAGACACACTGCAGCTACCGCCCAGGACCACAGCATGGCATCTGAAGCTAAACAAGCATCTGAAGCTAAACGAGCGTCTGAAGCTAAACGAGCGTCTGAAGCTAAACGAGCGTCTGAAGCTAAACGAGCGTCTGAAGCTAAACAAGCGTCTGAAGCTAAACAAGCATCTGAAGCTAAACAAGCATCTGAAGCTAAACAAGCGCTGAAGCTAAACAAGCGTCTGAAGCTAAACAAGCGTCTGAAGCTAAACAAGCATCTGCAGCTAAACGAGCATCTGAAGCTAAACGAGCGTCTGAAGCTAAACGAGCGTCTGAAGCTAAACAAGCATCTGAAGCTAGCATCGATTTACGCTTTCCAAAACTAAATAAAGTAACAATAAGACATTAAAATAAGTGTAAATCAAAAATAAAGATCAGGAAAAACTGACTGATCATTTTACATCAGGGAACATTTTCACTACTCAGGTCTAGCTTTACAAAAACAAAATGCTCCAAACGTTTTACCCACAATACTGATTATACTTCTGTATTGTGTTTGTTTACCACCTCATTTTTAAGAGGACTACTCACCCAAAAATCAAAAACCTATTTTTTCCTGTTTATCCTTCTAGACTGTTCTGGTGCGAGTTGCTGATTCCATAACATGGATGTCCTCTCTCCAATATAATTAAACTAAATAACACTTGGTCTGTGATGATAAAGACACCAAAAATTACTTTGAAAGACTCTAAAATAATGTCGCTTTCCAGAAATCATGACTCAGTTACTCAAGATAATCCACAGAGCTCGTTGTGTGCAGTTTCATGTTAGTGGTGTAACGATAAATCAGTTTTAAAGAGTGAAAATCTAATGCCATCGCTGCAAAAGTGGAACACTGATCCACATCACCATCTTCAGGTTACGCCTTTATTTTGAAATTCCCTATGCATGCAGCACCTCCTCCCTTAACATTTAAACACTGCTGTGTCAGCGAGGTAGTGGCGAGCAGCCAGGAGGAGGACAAAGAGGATATTTACTCTGCTCTCAGGAAGAGAAACAATAAATCAGCAGTGTGGAAATATTTTGGATTCCAGAGAAAAGACGAGTCAACAGATGAAACAAAGCATTTCACTTGTTGGTGTTCAACTCGCTGAGGATCTGCTTCAACAATGTGCATGTAGGCTGAAACACACCCGCAGCATCTTAGCAAGAAAACGCAGAACTAAATACATCTAGTTCATTAAAAATCAGTTTAAAGTTAATCTGACTGCACAATTATTTATGGGGTTATATATTCTTTATGGGCAAAAGAAGAAAATGTCTCATTTCGATCGCAGGAACTGAAGGGAATTAAATCCATATTGTGGCAGACTTTATGATATCGGGAAACATCGTATCAGCTAATTAATCATTATTATTGTGTAGAATCGTGATAAAACTAGTTTCATTATGTTGGAGAGAAAACAGACATCTCACACAAAAACTCCCATGACTGATAAATATAAGAAAGTAAGATAGAAAACGTGTATTTCTAATGTTGGGGTGAATTGTCCCTTTAAGTTTCCTGTGTTTGTGTCTCACTCTGAGTCCTGGTATGAAGTCTCCTCTCTTGTAGTAGTCGGTGCTGGCTGACGCTCGCTCCACCGACGTCCCCATCCCGTACTTGTTGTTCTCGCAGATGAAGATGCACGGCAGCTTCCACAGGGCGGCCATGTTGAACGCCTCGAACAGCTGGCCCTGATTGGATCAGACGGGACAGGAGGTCAAACTAATGTATTCACGTTAACTGTGAGGGATTTTTAAGTCTCTGGCAGGATCTTTACCTGATTGGCTGCCCCGTCTCCGTAGAGTGTGACACACACCTGATTGTTTCCTTGGTACTGGCAGGCCAGAGCGATGCCAGCTCCCAGAGGAACCTGAACACACCTTCTCATTTTAGTGGTGCCAAAACTTGATTAATTTCTGTCTCAGTAAAGGCAGCTGAAAGACCCAAGTTAGTGTTTCACGGTGAGTTTACCTGAGCGCCCACGATGCCGTTGCCGCCGTAGAAATGTGGAGCGTACATGTGCATTGATCCTCCTTTGCCTTTGGCCACGCCTCCTTTACGACCTGAGGAAGAATGAAGATGAGGAGTGATGTCACTGCAGTCAAATACAAGCATCATCCACAGCTCTGGATTATTAAAACAAAACACTCCCTCACCTGTGAGCTCAGCCAGGATCTCCTTGATGGCCACGCCGCGGGTGTACGTGTATCCGTGGGCACGGTAGGCAGTGATGAGGTGGTCGGAGGGGTTGATGGCGGCTTCGATGCCTGCTGCACACGCTTCCTGTAGAAGAGAGAGTTAACTATGAATAACTAACATTTTTTAAATAAAATCAAGCCTTTTTAAAACACTTTCAAGGTCCCTAAACTGCACATTTCCAGGCTCTCAAAGTCTTTATCACCACGTCTTGTTGCTGTAACTGCAATTGCAAAAAAAAACTTTATAGAACTGTCTACAAAAACCGATCAATGTCTTTCATCTCTTTGTTGTTGATGTTTCCAGCTGTTCAGCATAATGGCCTGACTTTGACAAACAGGAGCAGTGGATGAAAACGAGGCTTCGTCCTGCAGACTGCAACAACAGTGCAGCGTTTATCAGGTGCAGCATAACCTGCATCAGAGGGTCTCACCTGTCCGTCATACAGGTGACAGAAGCCTCTGATGATCTTCTGTTTGTACAGCTGATCAGCTTTGAGCTCCATGCGCCTCACGGTCTGCATGATGCGGTAATACTGCAGGCCCTGATCCCGGGTCAGCGTCGCCTTCACCGGAGGACCCTCCTCCAGGCGGTGCACGTCGCATTTCTGCTCGCCAGGACAGGAAGGAGGGAAAAACAACAAACATTAGGTTGAGTAAGTGGTTGATGGAAGTTTTAAAGTCAAGGTGCTACTTTTCTTTTTTGGTTTTTGTTTCAGCCCACCTTGATGTCAAAGGTGGCCTGAGGGGTGAAGTCAGCGAAGGAGCGGGAGACCACGACTCTGGAGCCCTGGTGACCAAACACACACACATCCAATGTTGGTCATTCAAAACACACACAGCTCACAATCACTGTAAAATAATGAACCGTAAAGACACGAGTCCTCCACACTGACAGCTTCTTCACAGCAGGATCTCTACAGGAAGTCAGTAACACGGCGGGAGGAAGAAACAAACAACCGAATCTTCAGCTGTGGACCTGAACATCGTTTCCACCACCAACAACTGGCTGGTTCTGGGAAAACATCAAAACTTAGTCTTCAATTTTTAGCCACTGCAGACGTCTGTCATCGTCGGGTTTCTTCATCGCTGTACAATAGTTTATTTTTTTTAAATTAAAATAAAAAGATGTAATATGTCATTTAGGAAGGAAGTTTAGTTTTGTCAAACTAGCAGCTTTTTACGAATGAACACATGAACACCCAATGTTGAGGTTAAATAACTCCATTATTCATAATTCACTTGAAGACAACACTAACAATACATCCTGAAAATAGCCGAGGATGAAATCGTTAAAAAGCCACTGAAGTTTAACCGGCTCCAGCACCGCGGTCGCAAAAGCTAGCAAGCAAGCAGACATTGATATAAACACAGTTAATCAGAACATTAGTCAACAGAAACTGATAATCGATCAATTGTTAGTCATTTGTCAAGCAAAAAAAAATAATGTTTTGCTGCCTCTCTGTATTACATCTTTGTGACTTTAATATCTTTGGAAGAATAAAAACAAGAATTTGAAAAGGAAAAAACAAAAACAATGAATTGACTATCAAAAATAAAAAGTAGAATGATGGATCGATCATGACATGAATAAAAGGTTTTACAGTGAATCCATGAGATGATACATGTGGCAGCTTCAACAGACAAACATCTATAATCACCTGCGATTTCTGCATTTAAAAAGATGTTTTTTTTACCCTCAAGCTTTTTTTAACTTAGTTTCAAACATTTCCCAGAAAAACACCAACATAAAAAAGGATCCCCAGACCAAAATATGCATAGTACATAACTTGGGGTTAAGATTTATTCTGAATTCCAACGAGCCACAGTCATTTGTAGACACACAAAGTTAAACAAAAATGATTAGTCATCGTCTCCTCACCTCCGTGCTGATGGAAAGTCAGAGGAAGTTTTGTAATCCACAAAACATTTGGTGCAACTTTTCTGTGAAGCTCCGGAAATGTTTTCTGACTTCACCCGACTTAAAATCAGCACAGAGGTGAAGAGATGATGACTGCAGTTTCATTTCTAGGTGAACTGTTCCTTTAAGTTTCCCCACCCGTGTTAGTGATCAGGCAGACATGGAGGATGCTACATGTTCTTACTGGTCTGTCTAGCTGGTCGGTCTGGCTGCTAACTAACTCAGCAGCGGGCGCTCTAGTACTGACTGGAGGTGGTTTAGGTGGTTGCCGCTCAGTCTGTGCCAAGACGGGCGCCGCCGGTGAGGTTAGACTGACGTACTCTGACAGGTCAATCAGCAACTGGGGAGCACAGGAGCCAACCAATCAGAGCACAGCACAGCACAGCATAGCCAGAGCAGCTCTACAGAGCCTACAGGTGATGAGACGTCGACAGGTGAAAACAGCAGAAGCAGCAGCTAAGTGGAGAGTGGACACACACACGGACACACAGGTGATGACTTCTAGAGGCTAATGAGGAGAAACACACTGGGGGAGACTGGTACCAGCCCAACAGTGTCTACTCAGCACGGAGACTTCACATCGGCACAACATTTTAAAAACCCTGATATTAGCAGATTCTTTCGTAACGTTTATACAGAAGAACTGTAGACGGTGTGTTGAACTGTCATGTATTAAAAGAATCATAATGCAACTTATCGTCTTAAAAATAACAGTGTTGGTGTCATTTTGATGGTAAAGTGTGTCGTCACAGTGTGTCACTGCTGCACTGTGTAACTTCAGTGAGGATCAGATCACAGTAGGGCTGCACGATTCTGGAAAAAATGAATCACGATTTTTTGGCTTAGAATTGAGATCACGATTCTCTGGCACGATTTTTTTCACAAAATGTTTATTGCACTGATGAACTTGAACAAAACAAAAAAAAAAAACATTGTAGTATGGCAGAGGCATACTAGTATGCCTCTGCCATACTACAATGTTTTTTTTGTTTTGTTAGTTCTATCATTGGATGATAAATGATTTTTACAAAAGTAAAAAAAAAATTAGTCTCCAAGATGAGAGGGCATCCTCTAATACCTCATGTTGTACAGTGTTTATTGGGGCCGTAGCTTTGGCTAGGTGATATGTGATAGCTGCTGTGATCGGCTTTCTAAAACGGAGGCATAATATTCTTCCTTTTCCAAAAGCCGCCTCAGAGGTGACGTGACGTGAAGCCCGAAGTTGGGCTGCAAACAGTTGACAACATATTTGTCTTCAAAATAAGAGCTTTACATTGCACCCCATTGGAGTTTAGAACTGGGTTCTTAGCGGGGGGCTTTTAATTTGAAAGTAGCGACCGTTTCTAGCTTGTCGCTACAACAACAAGCTAGCAGTCGAGGCGGAAATAAGTGTACCGTCCGAGGCAGCAAATCGGCGGACCAAAACAGACCCCCAATTTGCCGCCCTCTGTCTAAAACCGCGGACCTAGCCGTCAATAGGACGGGCAGATTGGCGGCTTGCTGCCTTGTCTAAAAACGGCACGTCCAAACACTCAACTGCAGGTGGGCTTCCGCCACTGAATCACATGTTGCAAAGACGCTTTACCACAGGTTGAGGGAGGAGGCAGCGGCCGTGCTGCGTTTGGGGGCGCTTCAAAAAATCCGGGAGGAAAATAGGAGCATTTGTTTGTGATTCGGCTCGAGATATAAAATGCTTCAGAATCGCTGTGTGTAGAAATGAGATCACGTGTATGTGTGAATCGAGATCGCGATTTTTTAACGATTTTTTGTGCAGCCCTAGATCACAGCGTTACATGTTCACCTCAAGCTTTGAACACCTGACGTTGTTCTGATGTGAGGAGTTGTTCGCAGTTAGCATCTACCTTACATCTGACGAAATGTGACCGACCTGGGATTTGAGCCAAATCGCACAAAATTACAATTTCTACCTGATGTTGCTTTTAAAAATGGATGAAACAAATAAGTTTGATAAATATCAATGTAAAAAAAAAAAAATCTTTCCTCAAAAAAAGGTGCAAACTTTAAAACCCAGTGGGAAACAAAAAAAATAGACAAACTTGTGTTACTTCAGAGTCTGACATGTTTAAGAGTGTGTTCTAATGCTTCAAGAAACAGGGACAGAAGCATGGTGTCGATGGTTACTTGTCGCATCTTTATTTTTGAAGATGTGATTAAAATTTCACATCTTTCCGGCTCAAACAGCCAGTATAAAATTGTGCCAATGTGAAATATCGCCGGACGTCTTTTCACCCTGAGGACAGGCTTCAGCTGCGCTCACACAGATTAGATTAGTCATGAATAACATCATTGTGGAAAGAAAATAAAAAAAACACAAGACTGACTGAATTTTCAATGAAATTCAATTAATTAAAAAAAAAAAAGGGACAGAATTAAGTTAACACACTAAAACAGTTTAGATTAATTGCATTCTAGGAAAAAAGAAAAATAATGTGTGATCTTTTGTGTCTTCCTTTCTTATCTTTATCTTATTCATAAGCACTAAGAAGGTTTCCTAGGAAACATGGGAGGACCGAGCCTACAGACAAACACCAGCAGAGCAACGAGCTGCTTACCTCAGACACTGTTTGGGCTCCCTAGGGTTCAGGCGAGTGGGAAGTGGGAGAGGAGGGAGAAAAGCAAGAAATAAATAGGGATTGTTGTGTTTGTGTGTGTGAGAGCGTGTTAATGAAGAGGGGGAGGAAGCTGAGAGGGAGAATGGAAGCTTGTGCTCTTCCAATACAGAGCTGTAAAACAGCAGAGCTCCTACAGTCACGTGTTGTTCTTTATGTTTTTATAATAAGAAACACAATCCTTTATCAATGCATACTTACATGAGGTCTAATCTCTACATAAATACAGCTGATTTATACCAAATTAACTCCAGAGGACTGTAGGATCCCTGCTGCTGCTGAAACACCACAACACAGACACAACATGCTGTCGTCAGCGCTCTGGGATTCTCTAAAGGACAAGCGGAGCGAGGATTAATGCACTGATGTGATTCAATTGAGACCAATATCATTTCGCTGTGACGCTCCAGAAATGTTTTGTGGAGTACGAAACTTCACCTGACGTTCCATCAGCATGGAGGGAGAGGAAGATGACTGGATTTATATATTTAGGTGAACTGTTCCTTTAAGCTAAATCCATCTTAATGAAGACCTAGATGTCTCTGTTCCTGTTCAGACTGGATGAACAAGAAAAATAGAAGACTATTTAAAAAGGTGTCCCAGTTTGTTAAAAGATTGAGTCTTTAGAAAATAAATAATTGAGCCCACAAATTATTTCCTGGTTGCACAAAATGCATCTTTCAGGACTTCTGGGGATTCAAACTGTTTACTCAAACATAATTAAAGCTTTTAATGATTAAATTAAGGGTTTTACGTCTCTAGTCGCTCAGCTTCAGTCTAGTCCATGTTAGACAAGAGTAAGTGTCAGCTTTACTGTGTGAAATCACTGTTTTTCTGTTATGTTCCAGAATAAATCAGTGTTAAGTGTGAAACCAGGGTTTACACGGTGGTTTCATGCTTACAACTGGTGGTTATGTGGATATTTTCAGGACATAGCAAGCCAATTGTAAGACATATTAATCAGTATTGACCACATCAGTGCATCTCAGTTAATAAAAGCTGGTCGAGGAAGGCAATACAACCACAATCACAGTCACACAGACATGACAAAGTGAAGATTAGCTGCAGTTTGAGAAACAGTGTGCAGAGTCATGACCGCGACGACACCGAGCACCATTTTGGCTCCAGAGTTTAACCGCGGTTATCTTTGCTCTTGTTTAAAGCACCAGTTTGTCAGTCAACAATCTGCAGGCACAAATGTCTTTATAAATCCACCTCGACATGCAATTAACAAAGCAAGAATCAAGCTAGTTCGTGTGGCTAACATGCTATCCGCTCACAAGGTCAGCCCCATGCCAAACAAAACCAGGCTAGCTAACCGTTAGCATCCCCTCAGAAACAACGCCCGGCTCGAAGTTCAGCCCCAGTCCACAAAACTCACCACATTCCTGCCAGTGATCCGACAAAGTGCGTTAGAGATAATGGTTAACATATTTTGCATGCTACTGACGACCCGCCTCTGAAGGGATTAGAACAGCGGGAGTTAGAAGCGGCTGGCGGCTAATTCAGTGTTAGTGTCCGTCCGTGAAAGGGCGCCGGTGGAAACGGAACTGAACGTTGGTTCCCCCCCGAGGTTTTATAGCGTTTGACAAGGAAATTCATGAAAAAAACCCTGAAAAGATAAAGAAATTAAATATAGAAATGAAATGAATAAAACGTGGAAGTGATTTTAAAAGTATATGTATATTAGACATAAATAAGTTTAATGCAAACATGAAAATTAAGAGAAATACACTTTGCAAATAATTCTTTTAAGTCATCTAGATATAAAGTAGATACACCTGGTGGTTGTTAATTTAGATTGAATAGTATAAATTCCTTTAACAAAGCATGGTTAAAGGTTGGTACCACAACATTTACTTGTGAAAATAATGGAAATCAAACAGCATTACTAATATTTACTAGAAGTAGAAGCTGAAATCACTTTTTGGGAGGTGAAATACAGCCTTTTATGAGTTGTATTGTCCCTTTAAAGGTATTTCAATAGGTGAAAAGGCCTGGATCGGTTAGAATCTGTCAAATATAACCACCGAGAGTGAAATGAAGTCAATTTAAGGCAGAAACAACCTTTCAGTCACGAGGTAGGAGCTGTAATCACTTTTTGGGAGGTAAAATACAGCCTTTTATGAGTTGTATTGGCCCTTTAAAGGTATTTCAATAGGTGAAAAGGCCTGGATCGGTTAGAATCTGTCAAATATAACCACCAAGAGTGAAATGAAGTCAATTTAAGGCAGAAACAACCTTTCAGTCACGAGGTAGGAGCTGTAATCACTTTTTGGCAGGTGAAATACAGCCTTTTATGACTTGTATTGGTAAAATATATACATAAATATTTCGACATCTTCTTTATGATAATGAGGGCTGATGCAACAGAGACATGTTGTGGTCATTCTTGGCTCTCATTGGCTCATTGGTTGCACAGAGAAATAATAGAATGACCCTCATCAGTCATTTCATGCGTTTCAGTTATAAATTCCAGGAAACAGAAGACATAAATAACCCCGATGACATCATTGTTACACAATCACGGGTTTGTTTCTCAGATGTGACAAAGCTCCTCCAGGAAACAGGACATCAGAAGATAACATCCACCCACCAGTTTTTACTGATATCAAACATAATGAAAGCAAAGACACCACAAGGTCAAGATAAATAATTCATTTATTGCATTTGAGTAAATATATGATTTAAAGCCAGAAACAATGAAACCCTCCTTCCTCTTGTAGCAGTCTGACACATTCAGAATAAAGCTGCCCATTCAACATGACAAAGAAAAGTCAAAAAGTTTTGTGCGTATAAGCGACAGTGGATTATAAAAAATGTAACATGCAAAACAAGAATATCTGAGGTCATGACGAGGCCAGGAAACCAAACGTTTGCTTCATGTTGGTGAAGCTGTAAACGCTGACTGGGTGTCAAACAAACTATCTTGTAGTTATAACTGTCAAACTAAATGTAATAAAATATAAATGAGTGTAAAAAAAGATGTCTTTCTGCAGTGCTGTAGTTTTCTCTTAAGACCAAAATGTAAAAACACCAGAAGAAATAAAGAAAACAGGAATCAGGTCACCGCATGGTTGTGTAAACGTAACAAGGCGTGATATAAAAACTATGTAGACTTTAAACTGCATTCATTCTCCTCAACTGACTGCTCACACACCTTTTCACACCTGGTATTAACGTCCGTCCTGAGTGATCCGATCACAAGTGGACTGTGTCAGTTCACACCCGGCAGAATATAAGTTTCCACTGGCCTCTATATGCAGAAAAACATGTACATCACTGTGACGAATTGGCAGGATATTCTGCACACAAAGGAAGAAAGAACTTAATAACATTTGCTGAATTAAAAAAGAAGCCTAAACAATTAAGAATTCGTCAGAGATAGTGTTTCACAAAGTTTATAAGTGTCTCCTCACTCAAAAACTCACAAAATTGAGCGATTTTTAAAGGGAGTTTGGGGATTTTCTGTGAACAACAAAGAAGTAGCCTATATTGGCTACTGTACTTTTAAATTTTGTGACACTTTTTACAAGGAATTATGCTGAATGTACAAGAAGGCACCAATGATTGAGAATTTGTCGTAGCCATTTCACAAAGTTTGTTAACTTTCTCCTCACTCATCAACTCTTAAAATTGCATGATTTGTTAAGGGAGTATGGTGAGATTGTGGTTACTAGTTCAATGGTTGGATCAGTTGAATCAGACAGTGTGTTCACAAACTTCTGCTGCTAACATCGGCAGGTTACGAGCAAAAACATGTAATTTACATCACAGTGAACCACATGGAGATCAGAGAGTGTGTAATCCATTCTGCCTGTAGTTGTGTTGTCGTCTTCTTCTCTGAAAGAGGATGTCAGTTGATTAGGTGATCCAGTGGGTGATCGGATCACTCAGGATGGATGTTGACTTGATACCAGGTCTGAAGAGCCTCATTGGTCAGCAGCTGAGAGGCTTTGGCAGGCAGCAGACGTGTTGCTCTCAGTTCTCCACCGTCTGATTAAAGTGTCTCTTCCCGTCCAGGTACAACATCGACTCTGTCAGAGAGATAAAACGGCAGCGTTAAACATGTAGTGATCACAAAATTGTCACTTTACAAAAGACAAGAAGGTTTTAGAATCTTGATTAGTGTCAGTCAGGAGCCCTTTTTAGATAGAAAAGGCGGCAATGTGCGTAATATTCCTCCTTTTCCAAAAGCCGCCTCTGAGGTAGGCGTAAACATGACGTGAAGCTCGAAGTCGGGCTGTGAACAGTGACAACGAATTTGTCTTCAAAATAAGAGCTTTACATTGCACCCCGTTGGAGTTTAGAACTGGGTTCTTAGCGGGGGCTTTTAATTTGAAAGTAGCGACTGTTCTTCGCTTGCCGACACAACATCAAGCTAACACAACCAAACAGCTACAGAGACCGAGGAGACGCTGCATCTCCTGGATCTCAGCAGCTGTCCAGTTGTTCATCTTGATGTCCGCGGATGAAGTGATGGACTGACTGCTGTGATCAGCTGTTTCCTGGTTTTAAAACTCCCCGGCTGTGGGTCGCACAACAGTGCAGGTCATCGACACCTCCGCCCACCTCACGCAGAGGCCGGCACATTGCCGCCTCGTTTTTAGATAGCAGGTGAGGTGGAAATAAGTGTACCCTCCGAGGTGGACCAAAACAGACCCCCACTTTGCCGCCCTCTATCTAAAACCGCAGACCGAGCCGCCAAAAGGACGGCAGATTGGCGGCTTGGTGCTCTGTCTAAAAACGGCTAAAGTCTCCTGAACCCAACAGCTCGATTTGATCCAGTATGTCACCCTCGTTTTTATGTAGTTCTTCAGATTTTCCATGAAGTTAAATCATCCTCATCATTACTGCCATTTTTTTGAGACATTGTTTGTGTCCATCTGTGTGTGTTGCAGTGTGTGTCTGTGTGTGTGTCTGTTTGTGTGTCTGTGTGTGTGTGTCTGTGTGTGCTTACCTCCATATGTGTTGGGGATGATGTTGGGGACGTCTCGGTCTGAAGTGAAGGTGAAGTGGAAGACGTTGGTGGTGTTGTGCTGGCGCGACAGCGGGTCGAACACCTCGCTGTGAACTCTGACCTGGATGTACTTCCCCTGCGTGTAACACACCTGAAACACAACAATGACACACACTTATACACCAGAATCCAGGATTTAGGAGGATCTACTGGTTAGAATGAAGTAAGACGACGCTGATCAGATGTAAATGAACACGAGCTGCACACGGACTCTCTGACCTGCGATGACAGCAGCAGCAGGGAGCCGATCTCCACGGGTTTCTGGAAGAGGATATCATCAACAGCCACCAAACTCGGCCGACAACCTCTGCAGGACACACAACAAACACTTTAACGTCAAACCGACATTCTTTCTTTCTCCAGCGGCAGCATCTTTTCCTCCAAGCTCTCACCCGAAGGAGCAGGCGTTGGCCCAGCCCAACTCGTACGCTTTCCTCATCAGGAAACCTCCAAATATCCTGTTGAAGATGTTCCTCTCCTGTTCACCACACACACACACACACACACACACACACACACACACACACACACACACACACACACACACACACACACACAGACACAGACACACAGACACAGACACAGACACACAAGGGCCTTAAAGTGAGTTCCTACTGTTAAAAAACTACTTCTACTGCGTTAATTGTGGATTTTAGGAAGAATTCTTTAAAACGTTAGAAGAACCGTAAAGTAAAAAGAAAGGAAGGTAGACTTCTCAGACTTCCTCTCACCTGAGGGTGGCAGATCTCAAGTCCTTTCAGTTTGGCATCTTCCATCCACACTGAGTTTGGAGGCAGAACTCTGCTGCGGAAACTGACCGTCCTGTAGGAGAAGAAGAAGAAGAGAGGGATTTAATACACTGTATCTTAAAGGACAAGTTCACCCAAAAATTATTATTCAGCCATTATCTGCGTCATAGTTGGAACTCAGGTTGTTGAAGCTGCAGTAAGTAGGGGTGGGCAAAAATATCAATACGGCAATATATCGCGATACTTTGCCGCCCAATACAATATCGATTTTTCAACTCCAAATATCGATATATCGCCGAAGAGCGACTCTGCTGTGCGGCGGGTGTATTTCTGTAGTAGAGAGAGCGGCTGAGGTCTTTGCAAAATAGATGGCAAGTTAACAACGCCTCCGCAATTTAAAGTTGACGTTTGGAAGCACTTTGGCTTCAAAGTTCAGAGAGATAGCAAGAACAACGAGCTGGACAAAGAGAATATTACTGCCCGGAAATTTCATGGGAATTAATAAAACGGAGAGGCTGTTTTGAATGAAATAGTTTTGACTCAATTTGTCCTCTGATCAATATCATCTGATGTACATATACAGGTACTTGTGTTTTCATCTTTATTTATATCGCAATATCGTGATACGTATCGTATCGTGAGGTTCTTGCCAATACCCACCCCTAGCAGTAAGTGCTGCTGAGGCAGAGAGGAGTTAATATTGACCCTGTACGCGTGATGATTTAACTCTTATGCAGTTCAGATTTAATTTCACAGCATCTCAGCGAGTCGTACTTTGTGTCCAGCGTGTTGAGGAACAGACTGTGAACGATCTTCCTCTCCTCGTCTGTAGGAGCCACCTTCAGCAGCGACGCGGTGCTGAGATCCACACGGCGAGATTTATTAGCTGGAAAACACAAAGGAACGAAAAGGATGAGCAAAAAAGATAATTGAAGGAATTATCTTAATGTAACCGATGTTGTGTCAGGATCTTTTACCTTCTCCTTCCTGGAGGAGTTTCTCGTCTTCTGGACCTTCTGGCTTCAGTGGATTTACAAAAGCTGCTCTGAAAATAAACGAGAAGAAGACGAAGTGTGAACAGAATCAAACACAGAGGAGGGTTTGTGTGGGTTCACCTCCAAACTAATGTTCATTGAGACATTCTGAAAAGCTGCGACTGAGTGTCCTACCTTTTGTTTTCTGGATCTCGGGCCACCATAACAAATGTAGCATCCAGAACTGGGGCGTAAGCTCCATCACGGTACTGAAAGAAGAGTCACATCATGAAGGCAACGATCAGTCCTGGTACAACAGCTCTGAGTCCGTCACTTCACACCTGCTTTAAGATGCGTCTGAGTGACCACTTCTGATCAGATCTCACTTTCTGACTCTATATGCAAATAAACAAGAACTGGGACAAACAGACACCCTGTTCTACACAAACAAAGACACAACTCAATGTAACACCTGCCAAATATACAAGAAGACCAACATAATTAAGAATTAGTCAGAGACAGCGTTTCACAATGTTTGTAGAGTTTCTCCGAACTCAACAACTCACAAAACTGAGCAACTTTTTAAGGGAGTCTGGTGAAGCCAAGTAGCCTGTATTAGTTACTGTTCACTGTATTTGTAATTTTGACATGTTCAACATCAATAAAATGTTGTCTTCTTCTTCTCCTTCTTTTTCTTTCATAGAGGATGTCAGCTGAGTCAAAGTTTGATCCTCTCTGGACGTCACACAAGTAGAATAAAGTTTAATTTATCTTGCTGTGTGACCTCAGCTTGTTTTCATCTTATTTCACAGGCCCATGTGGGTAATTTACCTGTTTTTGTAACTACACTAAATTACAGTAAACACACACTGTGTGCATGAGCAGACAGGTAAGGGTGTGTACCTGTGACATGTGCATCTTGGCTTCAATAGACGTCTTTCCCACCCACGTCACGTGACCGGTGAACTTGATGTCGCAGTCGGGATAGATGATGTGCTGCCTCATGTCTGTCCAACAACACAACAACATGGAAACATCTTTAAACAGGCGACATCTGCAACTCAGACCTGGACATGGATGTAAATGTACGCTCGTAACAAGCCTGTTTCACTGGTTTATTTGGGCATGTTGACTTTGGACTATTACGTCAAATTAAAATGAAAACAACTGTGTAAACTGTGGTCGTGCCAAACGAAGCACAGAGACAGCTGATAATAACAGTCTTGTAGTCTTTGTTAAAGCAATTATTGACGCTATGGTTACTTCTCAAACACTTTGTTTTCTCTGAACACAAACCACCGAACCAAACCAAATTAACTTTATAACGTTTATCCGGTTATAAAAGATGTCGTTGTGAGATCGGATATGAGAGCCTCTTACCGATCTTATCCACCAGAGCAGTGACGATGGACAGCGGAGATCTCTTCAGTGCCGCGTTATATGTATGAGAGTAAGAGATGAGAACTGAGGAGAGAGACGAGGAACATGGTGGGTGAGTGTTTGACTGTTTAACTTCCTGTCCAGTTAAAATAGAAATCATCATTGTGTGTTAGAGAGATACCTGCTAAACTGTCCAAGTCCTCCAGGATTCTACCAAACCTGGAAAATTACAGAAGAAGAGTTAGAGGAAGGTGTGTGTGTGTGTGTGTGTGTGTGTGTGTGTGTGTGTGTGTGTGTGTGTGTGTGTGTGTGTGTGTGTACCTGACAGTGTTGTGGAAGGTGAGGTATTTCTCTCGGAGCTGTGGCTCGGAGCCCAGCGGCAGGTGAACCTCCAGGTAGCTGTCCTTCATTCTCTTGGCTGGAAGGTCGTTTTGAGACTTCGCCAACATGGACGACAACGACACGCGCTCCGCCATGGCCTGCTGGTGGTCACTGCAGACGGGATTATTGAACATGTTATTAAATATAAACTGTTGATGATGATGATTCCTTTTTTTTCTCTTTATAATTAAAACGGTTTCTCTTCTGTCATTGGGCCTCATTCATGAACCGTTCTTACGAACAAATTTGTTCTTAAGTCCCACTTACGAAGATTTTACGAAGATTGTGGCATCATGAATTTTTTCTTATCTAGGATTTTTTCTTAGGCAAGAACAAATCCTACGAACACTCAGGAGTACTCTAACGCACATTTCAGTGCCGAAATGTTTGCATGGTTGTGTTTTCTTCTCTTGTGTAGTTCAATAAAATGCAATATTACAGTGATAATTCTGTCATATTTATTCATTTATTATTTATTTATTTCATATTTTGGGTAATTTACAAAGAATTTAAATTCTAAAATCAATTAAATGTGCCAATGATTTAAGATAAATCAAGTAAATTGGAAACATGCCATCAATTAGTAACCCCCCCCCCTCCCTATTTGCATATGCATTTCTCCATCCAAGGCCGCAAAACAATGTCATATATGTTGCTCCTGCGGCTTTCATCGTATAAGAACACAGCTGCAAACAATTCTGAGGCTTACGAACGAGTTGGTGAATCTGACGTAGGGTTTTCTTAAGGAACCTCTTAAGAACAACTTAAGAAAGAATCTAAGAAGATTCTTAAGAAGATATTGGTGAATGAGGCCCAATGTCTTCCAAGGACTCAAATGTGTATTTGTCGTACACGTGTATAGTATGTGGAGGGACGAGCGGTGTGGTGGATTCTGGTGAAACACTCAGTATCATTATGTGTCCTTGGTGTCTTGACACAGATGTTTCAGTACCTCCAGTTAGTGGAAGCTCCCACGATTTCTCTCAGCCTGTTTCGCACTAAAGAAAAACAAAAACAGAGAAGACAATCAGCTCGTCTGTGAGAATGTGTGCGGTTGTGCTAAAAGCTCAAGGCTACATGTTTCATACCGTCTCTGTCAGAGCAGCGCTTCAGCCAACGTTGTGCAACCAATAATGAGACTGTTACACGTTTGTTTTTACAGCTGGAGCCTTCAGGGAAACCAGTAATAATTGTTGAGATAGCGCCAGAAGGGCACAACTTATTTCTCCGTCTCAAACATCTTCACCAGTCAGATTTACATGTATAATGTGACGACTTTAGTGAGGCTGAGGCTCAAACTGTGAGACAATATGAAACAACACAGAGAAAAGAAGCAGCCGCACGGCGACAGACATCAGGAGGGAACCAGCTGAAGAAGAAGGTTAAGAGACCAGCAACCACTGCTGCAGGGACAGCTGGAGGAGAAACCCAGCCAGCTGCAACATGAACTCCAGAACCGGTGCACAGTGAAAGCTGCCGTACATGAAAGAAGATGTGCTTCAGGTAAAAGAGACCGGAGGTTCAGTCAGAAACATGCAGGAGGAATTAACGTGCAATTAGAGCAAATTAGAGGAGGATGACTACAGGTAGGAGTAGAGCGGTTTAGATAGTTAGGATTTGTCTCGGTTTACCAACACACACCATTTGACACATGTAAAAGTGGATTTCCTGTGGAGAAATAAAAATGATTAAGAAAAACACGGATGAGCAGATCAGCCGATTTGAACTTGATTCAAACACACATTCACGTCACCATGATCACGATAAGCTCGCACCTCCAGACGAGCTGCAAGAGCTAGTTGCATGAAAACAAAGATGATGCAGCTTTGCCACACCTCGTTTTTTAAGTGACGTAGCTTTAAAATGAGTCTCCAACGTCTCATTTTGCTAAATGTCTCCTCGTGTCTCTTCCTCTCTGCTCGCTAATCACGTGGGAGGAATGAGACACGAGGAGAGGAGGTGAGGAAAGGAGGCGAGGATGAGCAAACTGAGAATAGAGAAGAGGGGCAGAGCTTCAACAACATCAATGGACCCTGAACGCACCATCAAAACTGGAGCGCACACCAGGACCACTTCAGGGACACTGACAGAGGGTTGGGAAATAACAGAATGAAGGTGACAACATTTCTGTCATAATGAACTAGTGAATCACAATATAGGTCTCTCATTGTGTGATAAAGAATATACAATTTCTGAACTTAAAAATCAGATATTTCATTTGCTGGGAAAAGTCTGCGACAAAGGCAGCAGGTCCACAGGTCTGGGACCAGTTACCTCACTGCAAAACAGCCGAAAACAGAGAACCGGAAGCAGGATCTTACCTTCCACCATGTCCGGCGCCCTGCCCTGCTTGGACACGCCCCCTGCGCAGAGCGACCTTGTGGTCAAGGACGCAGCCGACCGCAGCAGCAGGAACCTGCAGGACACATGAGGACGAGACAGAAAATCAAAACAAACCCTGAGACGACCCTGTAGACCGAGGAGTCCATTTACATCCACATGCATCCTCCTCTCCTAAATATAACCGTCCACAGGAATCTGATCTGTCCTCAATCCCCCCGTGTTTGCACAGTGAACAGCTGAGCAGGCAGACAGACGCTCAGATCTTCCTGCGTAATGTTCAAGCTGTCGTGTTGCCAGACATTTCAGTTCTGCTCGTCAGCAGCTTCGTTTAGAAATCATCTGCTCCACTTTGTTCCATGACAACTGA
The DNA here is from genome assembly GCF_900880675.1 of Sparus aurata. Classification (NCBI taxonomy): domain Eukaryota; kingdom Metazoa; phylum Chordata; class Actinopteri; order Spariformes; family Sparidae; genus Sparus; species Sparus aurata. The sequence goes on from NC_044205.1 coordinate 27,560,052, forward strand.
GGGAAGCAGCAGTAAATCCAGACTTTAATTATTATGTGATAAAGTGAATAAATACCTCGTCACTGGATCTGCTTTATGAAGACTTTGTCACTAATCAAATCACAACATTTACTTATTTTTTTCATCAGTTAAAATTCTGTAGAAATGATGATGAAACTCTGCAGACTGTATCTTCTTTTAAGGGTGGACGATTCCACCTCCACGTCCCAACACTTAAACTTTTAGTATCGGCTGACAGTGAGTGCTGATCAGATAGCAGTGCATTAAAACACATATAAATAGGTTTACTGGAGGACGCTGAGGAGTAACAAGCTGCCAATCAGAATAAAGAAATTACACGGTATCAGAATACATCGAGTTCATTAGACATCATGCAATTCAAGACTTTAAAGGGGCACTATGTGGTTTTTAAAGAAAAACATTCAAACTCAGAAAAGTAATATTTACAATATTAATGAAGTACTAACAGAGAAATACGTATATTTTCCATAAGTGAAGAAAAAAGCTGTTCTCAGAAGAAAATAAGGTCCCAGAAAACTGTTTGAAACTAGAGCGCTGTGGCTCAGGGGTAGAGCCAGTGTCCTGTTATCAGAAGGTTGCTGGCTCCATTCCCCTGGTCTGCATGTTGAAGTGTCCTTGGGCAAGATAATGAACCCCAAACTGCTCCTGATGTGTGTATGAATGTATGCATGAATGACTAAGTTGCTTTGGAGAAAAGCATCTGCTAAATGCCTTGTAGGAAGGTGGCAGGGTCCGCCACATGTAAACAAAGTAAAACAGTATAAGTTGTGTTGATTCTTTGAGGTCAGTTTGTGTCTTCAGTTAATTCAGTCAGGAAAACAACGTGAGTTTGTTGATTTAGTTTGTTTAGGCGTTGAATGAAGATCTTTCTTAAAAAAAAAAAAGAAAACTACACAGTGCACCTTTAAAGTCCATACTTCATACCACAGGGTATCTAGATTAAGTTGACCTGCTGCAAGAACTTTGTATGGGAAGGTTCATTTCTGCACAGTTTAGTGTAAATACTACTTGGGTACTTTTCTGGCAGTGGTATGAACTTGACACACCCTTTATGTATACAACGAATCCACACCCTGTTTGGGCCTGATTTACTGTTCCCAGGTGGAGCTGATCATTTTATTTAAAAAGACAAAAGCCTAAAAACAGTTCTACAAACAAAGCACCAGGACAAAGTCATTTACACAAGTAGTAACAGGGATGCTAATCATTCTGGGCACTAATTAGCTAACTAACTGATTTGTAAATATGCTAACGGTACTAAGCTAAGCGTCCCAGGCAGCAACATGACTATGAACCCCGTTTTTTTAATCACACTGACCTCGGTGAGAGCATTGTGGTGTCCGGGGTGTCGGTGTTAAAGTTCCGGGGTGTAAATGAAGTCGGTGAGCGGGTAAAAAAGGAGAGAAATGACAGATTCTCTCGTCAGGGGTCTGCGGCGGCAGCACAGTCAGGACCACAGGACAACTTCCGTGTTGGGGTTCGGCCACGCCCACTGCGGCATGACGCAAGACGCACGCACGGGACGCGACCTTGTCCTGATTTGGCTGAGTGGGAGGAGGCTGTATGGAAGCCCAAAGAGGACTTTATTAAGATGATTAATGCAAATTTAAAAACTAAAATGTAATTCCACAATGAATTAATACGTTTCTACAAATATATGTTTTATATGAGAACAAATTTAAATGCATTTGATTTACATTTACATTTTCAAATATATATTTCGACAGGCTTTATCGTAAACAACTGTTCTCGGTTCAGTTTCTCAAAGACGTTTCACAGCTCATCCTTCTTCTGTTCTGACTGACTGGAGGAGTTGCAGGCTTTAAACCCTGTGAGGATGTGAACCCTTGTACCAGCAGTATGGCAGCACACATAGAGAACTATTACTTTTTACCTCTACATCACTTTTTACTTTGTGTGGTGTTTGTGTGTGAAACATGCAGTTAACACAAATTTGGAGTTAGAATTTTCACTTCCATTCAGTTGATCTGTGCCGGTAAAAGTCTCTGAGAGTGTTTGAGAGAGAGAGAGAATGTGTATTAGGAGCCTCCTGCCTAAAAAATAATAATAATAAAAAAAAATTAATACATACATTTTTAAAAAGGAGCCTCCTGCCTTTTTTAAGAGCCCTTAACGTTTAAATCAGCTGCTGTAGGCACTTGTGTTTGCAGTGAGCCATGTTTTTCAAGCGAATGCACTGGAATGCTTCTGCTCAGAAATCTGACTTTCAAGTTGCACTGGAAGGCGCTGTAGCGGGGTCATTAAGGTTGCATGTGAACTCTGAGTTTCAGGGTCGTGAGGGTCACATGTGTCGTTGACCCATTTGTGTGGGTCGTTAGGACAAGGTGGGTCCAGGTGTAAATGGGTGCTAAGCTGTCTCAGGAAGGGAACTCTGGACAGCATTGTCGGTGTTTACATACTTACATGGGAGTTCTATGGTGACATTAAAATGAAAAGGAAACAGCTGTTTGACATTTAAATTTCATAGACTTAACTTGCTCTAAAGTAGATCATATTTAAATGAAATAAGCAAAACAGCACCACTGAGTATATCGCATATACACTTGCATGTCATCATGCTTTTCACACTGCGAAGCTTCACTTGATTTCACATCAGCATGTGAGGAGGAGATAATAACTGGATTTTCAGTCTAGGATCAGAGTATTTTACCTGATTGCATTTGGGGGAACTTGTGATGGGGACTTGTTTTCGAGGTGTGTGTGGCAGCCACTGCAGCTCAGCTGCCAGCTGAAGTGATCTACCAGACTGATTATACAATTATAGATAATTACCCATTAAAACATGTAAACATAGAGCTGAGGTTTATTATACTGGGATTTCCCTTTAGCCCCGTCTGAACTGGGTGCACAAACTGGAATGTAAATAAAGTATTTTCAAATAAATGTAGGATCTCAGGGCTGACAGAGACTTGGAAATATGCCAGAGGAGCTGTATGGAGAATTTTTTATGTTTTGTTCTCAGTAGTTTTTTGTTTTAAAGCCTCAGCTTCTCTTGATGTTAAGGAAAATGCTGCAACGCTGTTTTGCTGAGAAGCTCAAAACTTTGCGGACTACCAAAATCCACCTAATTTTCCATCAGCATGGGGGGTGAGGAGATAATGACTGAATTCTCATTAGTGGGTGAAGTCTAGGATGTGATTATGTTCCATGATTGCACAGCGTTGCACCAGTGATCCAGCCTGCAGCCTCACCTGACCTTTCTGTGTGTGAGAGGTGGAAAATTCCAGTTCTCAGTCTGAGTCGTGTGGGTGGGTTGGACCACTTATGGGCTGAAATGCTTTAACACACCTTAAAGAAATGCAGTGGTTGTCGTAGTCCTGCAGCACACTGAAGCATGCAATTAATTAACTGTTCTCAACACTGAGAACATTTTCTTCTTGAGTATTTTACTTTTTTTAATACAAAATATGTTACAACTCAAGCACAGTAAACACAGCAGTTTAAATATGTGGGTTTCTACTTTTATTTGAAGTTCAAACTACTTTTTTCCAAGTTTCTTCCCTTCAAAACAAAGATCCTATGACAGAATCACAACACACTCCCCTGTAAGAACCCCTTGTGCGCTGATTGGCTAAGAGAGGCCAGAGGGCGTCGCTGATTCGTCAGAAATCTGAGAGCCGTCTGGGGGACTGACCAACCGCATTCCAGCGCGAGCCGGGTATAAAAGCTCCGATGTAAACAAAGGAGAGCACAGTTGAACGGCAGCGACCCAGCCAAGGGTGATACCTACTGGATGTTCTTGTCTCGACGAACCCGTCCGGATCAGAGGCTGACTGTGGGGATAAAGCCACTCTGAAGCGAATGAAGAAACAACTCATCTTCCACTTCACGTACAGAGGATTAGTAACGAGAGGAAAAAAGAGTAAAAGAAGAAAATGGAGTATAAATTACGAAAGGCTGAACCCAGGGACGTGTCTGATATATTACGACTGGTGAAGGTAAGGGATCCAAACAAACCGGGGTGGGCTCAGAGACATATTATTCGACTCGAGTTCAGCTAACGTAACTAGCTAGCTACGTGTTAGCTAAACCATCAGTTAGCTTAGACTTTTTCCGTTAACTCGCGAGTAACTGTCGAGTAGCTCAAAAATATGCTTACTTAACGTCAGATGACGCCTTTTACACGATGACTTGCATTTTGTAATGTCGCCAATTGTCTCGGGGGAGGATGTCCGAGTGACAGATTAGTGTCGGCGGCCTTTGTTTACAGCCAGGCGTCCCACATCCGGCTCACTGCCGGTTATCCAAATATGGCAGGTCCAGTCAGTGAGTGATGTTATAATGCTGACCTCGAGGCCTGCGGCTCACGGTGACGTCACAACAGTGACAGACAACCACCTCGGCCCTTTAATTTATAAAAAGACAAGTTACAAATCACATCACAAAGAAAACAAAGATACTCAAAGAGCAATATAAAGTAGAGATAAACAGTTAACACGCACAGCTTATTGTGTGAGTAAATCTTAAAAGGGACACTGTGTAGTTTTAGAGAAGAAGTACAAACTCAGAATTTTGATATTTACAATGTTAATGGGGCAATAAAACAACATGAGAGATCTTTATTTTTTCAGGAAGTGAGTAAATAAGCGGTTCTCATAAGGTCCCAAAACGCTGTTTGAAGATACAAAGGTGGCAGGGTCCGCCACATATAAACAGTCTGAAACTGTGTCGTCCTTTTTAAAGTCAGTTTGTTTATTCAGCAAATATTTGTCAGTGAATATCTTTCTCCTCTTCCCCAAAAATACACAGTGTACCTTTTTTTTTATAAGGCAAAGGTTTTCAATTTAGAACAATTTAATGTAGAGAAAAGCAGGAAATACTCACATAAAAGAAACTTCTCGAGCACGTACATCTTTATTTTCTTTATAAATAATCTCCAGCTTTTAAGCAGTTGTACGCAGATCAGCAACTACAACTCCTTCCATCGACCAGACAGCAGTGAAAAGTTGTGTAAGATGTAAAATGTCCCGCACCGAACACATGTTGCTCACAGTGCTTACAGGATTGTAGTTGTATTTGGGTTCTAGTGTCAAACTTAACCTGTTGTTCTGTTGTCTTCTCACAGGAACTTGCAAAATATGAAGAGATGGAGCACCAGGTGACACTGACTGAAAAAGGTGAGCTATAAGACGGCCTGCGTTACTCTACACAAACACATATTTTTGTCAGTATTGTGTGTCTCGTGCTGAAACATTTAATGTCCGTGCAGAGCTTCTGGAGGATGGATTCGGTGAGACCCCGTTTTACCAATGTATCGTCGCTGAAATCCAAGGAGACAACAGCAGTGAAGGTACAAACCACCACTACACCTCCTCGCACAAAATCATGCAGCCTGCCCCTTTATTTTAGTCCATCTTAACTTCCTCAGGCATGAACGTATCGAAGGTCAAATAACACAGGCGGGCTCATCAGGTTTCGTGTTAGCTGTTAGCCCGGGGTTTGTTTTTCTCCTGGAGTTATCACATCGGCACTGTTGCAGCACTTTGAGCCCATTTTTAACGACCTCGTCTCTCTGCAGTGTTTCTAAGCTGAGCGTACGATGTAGCTGCCTCTCACATCTGCTCGGGCTGAGGGTGTTTACCTAAACGCTTTACTGCATGTGCTTCCTGTTTTTGTTAAGTAAGTCTAGGTGTGATATCAGAGGCTCGTTCAAGCAGTTCCCTCTTTTGATCTCACGTACACACCGTCCTTAATTTAGTCGCTTTGTTTAACGGTCCATGTGAACAGTCAGGCGTTCTTGATATGGACAGCGGTGTAAAAAAAAGTGTCCTGACCTGCCAATGATTAAAACGACAAATGACTCGAGTTTTACATTTTCAAGGAGCACAACAAATAGGTCAGAGAGACCTCATCCCTCAGACCTGAGCTGTGCCAGATATTTTTGCAAACTTTCGTTCAGAAGCAGCGACTCCAGCTGTGCAATTCTGAAAACCAGAGGCAGAACAGAAATCATCGTACACAAACAGCAGCAGGATTGTCATCATGTCGTCAGTGTCTAACGTGTGTGTTTGCTGTGCAGGTCTGAAGGTGGTGGGCTTTGCTATGTACTACTTCACTTACGACCCCTGGGTTGGCAAACAGCTCTACCTGGAGGACTTCTATGTGATGGAGGCCTACAGAGGTATGAACACCTGATCCACTCCACGCTGGTTTGACCTTTAATAATTTGTCTCTCAGCTGATATCTACATCTATATTTGCATATATGCAAGTTAATTACCTGCTTCTCACGCTGAAAACTGAACAGATGACAGATAATTTCAGATTTTGTGTTTGCACACTGAGGAGCCTCCAACTCCTCTAATTACTGCTGGATTTAAGTTGCAAACAGCCACATATTTATTGGCTAATTATTCTATTTTGTGTGACTAAATAAAACTAATTTCTTCTTTAGCTGCTGCTTTATTAACAGTCTTGTTTCTTTTCTTTTCCCAGGGCTCGGCATCGGCTCGGAGTGCCTGCGGCATCTCAGTAAGGTGAGCGTGTTTACTGAACCAAACCTTTGAGCAGGGCACTGTGCCTGAACAGACAGAACAACAAATTGGACCGGTGCCTGGTTCCAGACGTGTCCTGATCGAGTCAACTTTCTATAAAATCGTCCATTTAACTCTTGTCTCTCTTCCAGCTGGCGATAAAGATGCGCTGCAGCGGCATGATGTTCGTGGTCGCGGAGAACAACGAGCCGTCCATCAAGTTCTACAAGCGGCGCGGTGCCGAGGATCTCTCCCAGGACGAAGGCTGGAGGCTCTTCAAGTTCAGCAAGAACAGCCTCGTCAAGATGGCCACGCCGGCGGAGGAATGACTAGAGGTCCCGCCCGGAGTGCCGGAGCGAGCAGAGGAGACGCGAGAGTCCGAGCAGAGTTCAACCTCCTCGACTCTTCTCTCCACTCAGACGGAGGATGATTCATAGATCACGTTCAGCTTTTCAAAAAGGGGAATTCTGTGTCACAGTTATGATTCTATGTGTAGCTCACAATCTGTCGTCAGCCTTCTTTACTGACATTCTCAACTATTAACCGTGTGTTTTATTCTGAGATTTAATTTTCTATTTTGGTTGATTTGATGTGCTGGAAGAGGCAAACACTTAAGTTTCCAATAAAACAATAATTAATCAAACACGTCGTCGTCGTTTGTTCATTTCCTCCAGAGGTGAACGATGTAAACAAACGTGTCGGGACGTTTTCATGTTCAAGTCGATCTGCAAAAAGGGTTTGATACTAAAACCTGAAGTGGAAAGTTAAAACAACATATTTTTAATAGTTTACAGTTAAATTATGACTAAACAAATACTAATTTTTTCAGTTTACATGTTGTTTCTGGCGGGTTGGTTCCTTCTTATCGAGTGTTAAGTCTATAATTCGAAGTAGAAAAACCTCAGTTGGAAATAATTTGAAAACAAGTTCTTTCAAAGTGACGTCAGCCTGATATTTAATCACAATCAGCTTCATAATTTAATAATAATTGACTTCTTTGTAATTAAAGTAGTGTCCTGTGTGATCTTGATGCTCCGCCGGCCTCAGTGAGGCTTCACACCTTTAAACAGACGCTGTGTTGGTCAGAACTGTCTGTGTGAAACTCTTTGGACTCATTAAACTTAACGAGTCTGACCTCAACAGCTCGACGTCGTTAGTGTCTGTAAGATGGAACTGAGGGCTGTTTTTCAACCGCGGAGCTCTTATCATGACAGAAGATACTTCTGAGGGAAACCCTCCAATAAATGAGTTCATCTGAGTTCAACGATCATAAATCCACTCGACAATAAGTAACACGAGCTTGGAACTGTGTCAAGAGTCTTCTCCTATTTTTAGTGTTATGTTCAGGTTGTTTTATGACTTTATAAAACTCCCTGCTCACCGGTCAAGTAGCCGTTCCTGAGCTGTGATGTCAAATAACAACCAGAACACTTTTTGCAGAATATTATGATGTTGACCTCTGAACTTTGTGTCTCTTGTACATCTTTAACATCTTCCCCTGCTGTAACCTGAAAACAGCGTGTGATCCAGCGCATGTTAACTCTGAAACTCTATGATGCTGTTAGCAGACGTCTCAGAAACAGTTTGATGTGTTTTTTCACAGAATGATGCGAGAAAAGCTTAAGACACTTATTCTGCAGCAAGTTGTTCACACGCCTTCTTTGGAAAGTACAACTCAACATTCAGTCGACACATTTCAGAAGATTTGAGGAACCTGAACCAGTTTAAAACATCGTAAAAGGAACCGGAAGGCTCAGATCTCCTCCTGTGTTCCTCTTTTGATGCTTCAAAATGTGCCGTCAGTTGTTTCCAGACCGCTTCCGCTGGCATGAACATGTTGTATTTTTGCCTGATGCAGCTGATTTCGGTTCTTGGAGGTTCGTTTGTCGTCTTATCATTGGTGCAAAACTTGTTCAGCCCTTCATCCTCTGTTCTGTCTGCAGAAACATGACATCAGTGACGAGGAACACAAATGAAAACCACGCAGAAGAGAAATTAAATTGGAACATTTGGCACAAAGACGCTGCAGCTGTTTATGTAAAGTCAAGTTGAGCGGCACGTCGACTGCGGTGTGATATGAGGAAGTGCTGCAGAGTCATTCTCAGCCACCCACACACACCATCACACACACACCATCACACACACACCATCACACACACACCATCACACACACACTATCACACACACCATCACACACTCGATCGGTCTGTACATTTTCCTGCCGCAGACGAGAACAGAGATGTTTCTCTCTCAACAGAATCACTTTGGTTTCACAGGCTCCTCGTGTTGAAACAAGACGGCTCACTAACTGTCTTAACCTCATTAACGGGTGATTTCAGCTGCGTTTTATTTCCTTACACTGTTTATTAGTGCAGTAAATTATAAACACATTCTTTATATGTTCCTCTTTTCAGCAGCCGGACGCATTTTATCAGTTTGAATCGTTTGTTCATCACCAGACAAAGAACCAAAAGGTCAACAGTCAGAAGAAGCCAGCAGTGTTCAGTTAGTTCAGGTTTATTTATTCATTAAGACTTTTCTGAATATACACAAGCTGACAAGTCAACAAGTTCACTCCCAACAATCACTTTAAATAAAACAGAATCCCCGTTTATTATCAGACGTGTGAGCTTGAAAAGCTTTAAAGTCCCTCTGAGGTCAAACCTCCAGATCTCTGCTGCAGTCGGGCTGATAACAGGAGTGAAGTTAAATCCACTTTTTAATCCCAGAAGTTAAAAGTAATCTCTGAGCTCTTGTCCTGTCGGATCAGAGCAGAATCAGACGTGATGTTGGTGTTTTACTCCTGCAGAAGGTCTGGATCTGCACCAGACTCTCTCCATGTGGTGGGATTGTTATTTAAAACTCTTCAACAATAAATAAATTAAGCCTTAGAATAAAGTGAGCCGGTTGAATCTGAGCAGACAGACGTGACCCGAGACTCACAGATGTTTGGTTCAATAACTGGCTTCAGCTCAGTCAGATGGAGGATTGAATGACTTTAAATTAAAACTTCATACAGTATGTACAGTTCATTATTAGACAGGGACGTTAAACACATTCTCATTCAGTTCACAACACAACATGTGGGGAATGTTGACGTGTTTGAATCAGTAACAGCGATCGATCGATCGATCGATCGGCCTTCAGATATCAAACTGATCAAAGTGGCGCTCAGACAAGAAAAGAAGGTTTTCATAAGACATGTTTGCTTCACCTTAATGTTTCAGGTATCCTGTGTCGTGTGAAGTGGTCGACAAAACAAAGCAACACTTCATGATGCTGAGAAAAGGGACTAAAGGTGCAGTGTGCAGGATTCAGAGAGATCTGTCTGCAGAACAATAATAAAACGCTGTTTCTGCTTTAAGTAACAAAGTGTTGCAGCTGTGCACCAAAAACGTTCCGCTCAGCTTCTCTGAAGCCTGTTAGTCAGTTTAAGAGTCATTCTACAAACAACCAAAGACGAATAAAACAAACTAAAAATGATTTTAAAAAATGTAAAATTCCTTCTATTCTTATTTTCTATCCTCGGTCACACTACTGTTTATGGCTGCAAACAACCATTACTGTCCAAGATGGCGTCTTCTAACTGCTTTGAAAGGAAAAAGTGAGATATTCAAATAATGTTCAGACTTCCCACAACAGCGCCGCCAAAGTCCGCCAGTCTAGAAACCAACAACTTATCCAGACCACAAGACTTCCTGCAGACGTCCCCTCAGTACAGACGTGATGTTGTTGTCTTATTATGAATGTGTAAAATAATATCTTGATTGGAACGTTACTTAAATCTTGTAGGCCAGGACACAGAAATGTATTTTATCATCGCTCTCACAGACTTGATGTGATGACGGTGAACAGTGACAGAGCCGCTGAAATGGACGTCTTTGTCTTTGACGTCTTTGTCTTTGTCAGACCCCCTTCAAAGGATGTGGCTCCAGATTTAAAACACTGCTCGTATGTTTGTGAATGAGTGTATTCACGTTCTATGTTTAAGGGAGGATGGTAACGTGTCGTACTGCTGCTCCAGAATCTGACTAATAATCATCATTTCACAGCTTCATGATTGATCAGCAACTGAAAAGATGAAGGAGAGTGAAAATCTGGAGGGACATGAGGACACACGTCGAGGTAAAACAACATATTTGATGAACTCATTAGCTAACTTTAGCATTCAACCACTTCCTAGCTAACAGCGCTGTTTAAACACGTCCAATGTGCTGAAGATGTGCGTTGATGTTTCAGAATGAATTTACATCTTTTGCATCGTGTCCTGTAAAAACCATCCGACAGTAACGTTAGCTGGGGAAGTGGCTGAATGTTTACGTGAGCTAACAGGATTCATATTTGTTGTTTTACCTTCAAATAAAACCAGATTTCCACTCTCTGATTGGTCAGATTTCCCAGCATTCAAGCTGTGATGTGAGTATGACCTCAGAGGAAGATGGCGGCCGTGTGAGGACGGTGTGTGCGACCACGTGTCGTACAAGGAAAAATAAATCACCTCGAACTGAGAGAGTAAGACAAAGAAAAGGAGGAAAATTCTCACATTTGGGAAGCTGGAATGACCCAAATTATTGTGATTACGGTAAACAGTTTGGTGTCTCTTTGCTCCTGTGTGAGATCGACAAGGTGTGAGTGGCAGGTATTATGACTGTGCTGCAGGTAACACGGCAGACACTTGACACTGTGATCTTTCTTGTTCCAAAGAAGAAACGAGAACTTCTCCAGGAAACAGAAACACAAACGTATCAGGTTCATGTGACCTGATGAATCCGGTCGGTCTGCTTCTTGGAGCAGACGGTGGCGATAAAGATTTGGTTTGCGATGTGTTGTGGGATAAATAATTTAAATCAGGGTGGTGACTGTTGTCTGAACACAGGTGTGTCTACAGGTGTGTTACTGAGAGGAGAGATGTGCGTCGTCCTGCCGTCTCAGCTGCTCGTGTCGTCGCTCTCTGTTCGCTCTTTCTTCTACAGAACAAAACAAGACGAGACACAAACGTTATTCCAGCCACAAACATCAGATCAGACTCGTAATTTTTACAGAAAGAAATTCTCTGCGTACCTTTTTTTTGCCAAACGGCGGCTCTTTCCAAAGCGTCTCCGCGGCGACGCGGCCCTGCTGCGCCCAGGTGTACGCCGAGTCCCGACTCACCTGGTGGAAACATCAGACGGGCACAGATCAGCGAGGAGGATACTTCACTCACTGTTTCTATCAGAGAAGTGAGGAGCCGCTCGGTGTGACGTCTCCCTGAGCTGCAGGGTGTGGCGCAACATAATTATCGGGTTTATTTATAACGAAGAACTTTCTGTCCACGTTTACGATGAACTTCACCACCGCTGACATTAAAGAGCTGGAAGCAGCGTTCAGCTTCAGTGAATCACAGGAGATGTTACTTCTGTCAGTCTGCACTGTTTAGAAGTTGCTGTGAGGAACGTCAGGCCCAAAAATGTTCAAATCTGGGTCTGGGTCGTCTCCCTCCAGACAGCAGAACTACACGCCCGGACACACCACGAACAAACTGCTCAGGAATGTCCAAAAGAACAAAGAGCTGGCCTCCAAACATCGATGGGACGGCTGGGAGAAGTCCAGTCCAGCTTCGGACCTGATGGACTCATCCAACACACCACAGGACACCCAGAGAGGCCCGGTGTCGATGCCTCCAGGGGGGTCAGAGCCAGATCTCATCCACTGTGAGGCCGATGTTAAGATCATTTCAATCAATCTAAAGTCAAAGCTGAAGTCGTGACACTCCAGATTAAGATTAGACGTTTCTGCTGTTGTCAGAGTGCGTATGTGTAATGTGGGGTTTAAATAAATATTAATAAACAATAAAAGCTTTTTTTAATGAGTGAAACTACACAAATATCCTTCAGAGGCTCGAGGCTGCAGATCAGCATCAATGAAACAAAAGGAAAGTCTATGAATCAATGTTTCCACATCTTGGCCCAACTTGCCAAAATGTTCATCTACAGAGAGTTAAATAAATTACTGCATCGGGGTTTTCAGTTGCAGCTTCGTCCTTTCTCTCTCATCATAATAGCTTTTCCCTTTTGACAAGCGGCTCAGCGTCTCTCTTATCTGGTCGGCTCATGTGTTTTCATATCTGCACCCTGCCCTGCTTCATCTCCGCTTCATCTGCGCTTCATCTCTGCCGCAGCGCGATGGAAGCCGGGCGTGTCTCCACACCGAGCGTCCAAACGCCCCTTTATGTGTTTTGGGTCAGTGGGTGGAAACGAAAAAGACCCAGACATCAGTGGGAATTAGAAACACAATTCACAGCCAGGACTTCCTGCAGGGAAGCTCGACCCTTTTCCTCCGAGGAAACCAGTCACAGGTGACACAAACACTCACACAGCTCTGAAGCGTGAGACCTGCCTGGAAACTTTCAAATGTACGTGATGTGTGTCAGAGCTGGAGACGCAGGCTGCAGGGTGAGGCTCTCATTTTCCACTTTCCAGTTTAAAAAACACTCCCAGAATGAACTTTCAGGCTCGCAGAAAAATCCCTACCTGCACCTAAAAATACAACAAGTCGTAAACTAGACGTGTGGAACTGTTCCTGCTTTCACAGCTGCTTCCTGAGTTTATTTCAGTGCTGAGAGGAACATTAAATAAAAGAGGTATTTGACTTTTTGCAGTTCCAGGAAAATCATAATTAATGGAGCTCCAGGACGATCACAGAAGCCAATCATGTTTAATTAACATCATCAGCTTTCTGACTCGGGGAAAACAACCAGAGGATCAAACACATGGGAGAAGTTGTCCTCTGAAACACCACTTCAACTTTTAAAAATGTCCATTTAACCAAAACCATGTTTTTCTAAGCATTTTTGTTGCCTGCAGTGCTGCTACTGTCCTCGGTAGCGACACACTGCAGCTCAGAGCAGGTCACGCACGCTGAAAGCCAAAAAGCCGGACAAAGGACGGAGCGAGCCTCCAGGAACAGCGCCGGGCTTTGAAGTTGTGGAGGTCAAACTGTCTAATCACAACATCGTGTGATGCAACGCTGCCCGAGAAATCTTTTTCCCGTAATCTTATATTGTGAAAGAAGCGGAAGAAAAGCGGCGTCTACATTTTTTTAAGGGTCACAACCTCCTGGAAACAATGACTCTTTTGACTTGTTTTTAACTTTGCACGCGGAAATAAACACTGTGACCTGATTCAGATTACCAGCAGGACTGAACGAGCCCACTTTATAAACATTCGACTGTGACGATGATGATAAACACACCTTGAGTAACGCTGCAGCCTGCTGAGGGTAAAACATGGAGGCGCTCAGGGCCATCAGTCCGACTGGAAACACCAGTCGCTTCACCTTAGAGCCTGAAAGACATTTACAGCATTTAGTGACTTACAGTAACTCATACATACATTCATACACTGATGGCGACCGCCCAATGGAACCAGAGACCTTTTGATAACAAGACGCTGGCTGGCTCGTTACAACACTGAAGGAGCTGCTGTGAGACCTGAGGCGACCTTCTGTACGTTCATCATCCTCCTGCACATGACCCACATCTTAAAGATTTCATAACTGGGCTCATAGACAGAGACGGAGCTCATTTAAGTTACTTTAAAGGAACAGTTCACACAAACATGAGGCTCCAGTCCCCGTCGCTTCTGACGGAAAGTCAGCTGAAGTTTCATCGGCGGCAAAAAAACATTTCTGGAGCGTCACATCAAGTCTTCAGAAGCCCAGAGATCCCAAATTACCTTGAAAAGACGTTATTTACCGTTATTAACCTTGTCTGAAGTGGGTGTACAAGCTCGACTGTACATCAAGGGTATAAAAACGTTGATATCGGGGCTCTCTGAGACTTCCATTACTCCAGACGAGCCGTTTGGAAACATTTGATGTTTTGTTTTTGTTTGTTTCTCTGTTTCAAATCAAGTCTCAGCTGCTTCAGTTGTTCAGCAGAACGCTACAACTCTGTTCTACTGTGAAGATCCAGAACTGTTCTGTGGACCACAACAGATTACGATATATTTGTGGTGAATTTCTCCTGAGGTTGGCCAACATGAAGACGTGATGATTCTCACGTGTCTCTCTGAATTAAAAGCCTTCTTCATCTCTCTGGTTTCTCCGTCTGTCTTCGCGCTGGACATCCTGCCACAGCTGAAGCGACACCGACATGTGTGACGTGTCTGTTGTCGAGGATGTGACCGAGTTATTACTCAGAGAAGGAATGCAAATGTGGATGCAAACTGCTGCAATCTCCCACCGCAGGTTTTACAGTGTGAGCCGCTGACTGTACGGGTACGTGGGTGAAACTATGATAACTTAATCCTTTTGTTTTTTACGATATCGAGGCGACACCTGTTTCTTCGCAGCAACGTGCCAATTACAGACACACCGCAGCCTTCATTAAATATGATGACTAGAATATTGACTTTATATTTCTGTTTCCACATCCTTGTTCTTGGTGGATGAAAGGCATTCTGGGAGCTGCAGGATGTTAGACTTGGCAGCAGACTGAGATAAACTGGAGAGGAGAGGCAGACGAGCATAAAGGAGCTTTGTAATTAAATAAACACAACACACATGTTCTCAAACAGTTGAACTGAATTAACCTTCAATTGTTTTACTAAATAATTTCACTTTTACTCGAGCGTTTCTGTCGTTATCAGCCCGTCTGCAGCCTCTGACCCGACCCGTCTCTGTGAGGGAGCTCAGGTGACTGTGTTTGTGTTCAGAGGTTACCTTTGGCCAAATAAAGTCCCAGGAAGCCAGAGAAGCCGACCACAGCGACGCTGGGCAGGAGGTCAGGAGGAGGGTCGCTGATGAACTGGTAAACATCTGGGAAATAGAACGAGGCGGGAGGGAACAAAAAGGAGAACAGGTTGATGTTTTTGAGTCCGACTGCATGTGCGTCTCAAAAGTAGTCTGATGTCACCTGAGTCGGCGTCAGATGAAGTTAACATAACTGTGAATTCATGTGGCGTTGCAATAATAATCAAAATGTTAAAATAAAGGGGTTCCAAGATTCACTTGAACGCCCTCTAAAGTTTGAACAAAAACACGGAAAGTTTGAGAAACTTTTGGCACACAAGTTGTAGAAGAATGTGTGGAATCAACAAGATGATAGTGAGTGTTTTTAAAAAGAAACCTGTCCAACGTGCTGCGCTGGTGAGCGACATTATCAGCACCAAACATGATCTCTCTTGTTGATTTTGGACGTTTGTGCATAATCGAAGAGTTTCTACAGAGATAAAACCTCAAAACTGGACTGTAACAAGGAAACGGTTTGTTTTTAACAACAGTGTCATGATGATTCATTCTGAATGTTTGAAACTGTTTAAATAATCATTTCTTGCTCTCTCTTCTTTTCAAAGGCATATTGACACACACATACTTTATTCTTGAAGAGGTAAAAGCAAAGAAAGAGAAACAGTGACGTCAGGATCTTCTTGTTCCTCCAATCAGCAACATTTCTTAACGTTTTCTTGTCAACCAACTTGTCACACTGACTCTGGCGTGTGGTCTCACCTGTCACTGCTGTTACAGACGTGTTGATCGTCGGCTCCACAGTCCTGTAAACCTTCTGCAGTCCAAAGATCATCAGGAGACAGAAAGACAGAGCAGCAGGTCACCTTTATCTGAGAACAGCCTTTATCTCGCTCTAAATGTGCAATAAAACCTTTTTCAAACATTTTCTGGCTCTTATGACCTCATGCAGCACTCCTCAACCATTTCATCATCTGCACAACGGTTTGTTATTGTGCTCACGAGTCTGAGACGCTCAGATTTTAGATTCTAGGCTCAATCTTTAGTCAGACTGACAATCAGTCAGTGAGTGAATCGACTGAGAGGTTGCCAGAAAGCAGACGAGTCAAAAATCAAACACTGAGTTCGACACTGAGTTGATAAAACTGGCAAGAGACAACTTGTTTTTGCTTTAACTTATCATCAGAACTGTGGAAATAACGCTGTAATACTAGAGGGAAATGCTCTAAAAAAGGTGGTGGAAAGTTGTCAATTGGCGCCTTAACGTCTCTGTATAATTCACTTTAATCAAACTAAGACCGGTCAGGTGCAGAGCAGAGTCGAGACACGACCAGTCGACCACATGTGAGCTGTGAGGTCCCTGCAGCTGCTACATGCAGCTTTTTACAGTTTTATTTAAAATGCTGCTCTCACTGTTCAATAATAAACCGTTTGTGAATGCATCTGTTCTCCAGATCGTCCAAAAACATCACATTAACACTCCCTGACTGAAAAGAAGGTGATGTTTATTTCTGCACTGACAGTAAGTAGCACTTCTACAGCGCTTTAATAACAGTGCAGGGGACCTTTGTTAAAAATGAGGAATGTCTTCTTGACTTTGTAAGTTCAGAGAAGGCCAACAGCTTCGTCACACATGGTTTTGACACGTTTCTGCGGCGAACACGTCGACGAGCTGCAGCCGTCAGCTCAAAAAAAGTTCCAGTTTTTCAGCCTTCGTAAGAGAATTTTTACACATCACTGACCTCAATTTTCTCCATGGCAGCCAGGCCCGTCGTCTGCACACAGAGACACAAATGTCACTTCATTTATTCACACAGCATTTCATCTTTTACCCTTATTTAACTCCCAACTGAACTGATCATCAGTGAAGTCACAAAACAGAATTAAACAACGTGATTTTCTTTATTTTCTTGTCAGAGGGACAACAGCTGACGGTCCCAGCTGACTTGAGTTAGTCTTTCCATCATGCCGCAAAGTTCAGTATTAAAAATAGTCCACGCTTTCCTGCACGCGAACATATGATGAAAACCAGAGGATGTTAAATCCTTCAGGATCAGAGAAGCAGGACAGACGCTAAAACCAAACAGATGTGCTCGTTTCATGCGAGTAGAAACATCTTTCTGCTGGACTGTCGCAGCAAACTGAAGCGCTGAAATCTAAAACTGAACACGCGCTTCAATCAATTGATCATCTCACAACAGCAATAATGCAAAATAATGGAAAAATACAATGAGGACTGGCTCGTGTCTCATATGTTGGGACCAGTTTTACGACGGGGTGTGTTTTTAACTGTGGTGATGAAATTCCAGCGTGACAAACACAAACCACTCGCTGCTGGTGAGTGTCTCCGCGTGGAAAACAAAAGGATTAACGTGCGTAAAAAAGCTGCAGCCTGCAGTTTCTTGCCAGCTCATGTGATTGTGTTTCATGCAGTGATGGCATGAAGTCATAACATCTGACTGAAACTCAGGAAATCAGGAGTGAAACTGAGGAGTTTGTGAACGGTGGAGGAGGAAGTTTGTGAGGAATGTGAGGAGGAGGGTTCGTCTGGACGCTCGTCCTCAAAATATATAAAAAAACATGTGAGTGGTTTCAGCAGAGTTTAGTTTTTCTAAGAGGAACAACTGGAGGAGTAATCAGATATAAACAGAACTGACAACTGAACAACAGAGCATTCAGTGATGAGCTCTGAAAACAAATATAATAGTAAATAAAAAATTTAAAAGGGGGGTTTTAGCTGGTGCAGTCGTACACAGACAGTAACTCATCGTCTCCACCCTGAATTCAAATATTCCAGCTTCTTTGTTGACACTTTTGCTCCTGAGGGGAGTTGAGCGTCACACTTGAACACACCTGACACTGGTTCGTGTACGGTTCAGCCCATTTCCTCAGCGATGCAACGCTCTCCTCCAGCGGCCCGGCCTCCGGCTCCACGTACCGGGTCTCTGCCTCAGGACGGGTGTACAACGACGGCAGCTGAAACAAAACAACACGGCTTGAGCCACACAGAGACACAGCGGAGGCTGAAACAGGAAGTGTGGTCACTGGTCTGATTTGGTTAACAGGTGAAGACTGAGCACGTATCTGGAGACGAGATGCATCGACACTGTTTCTGTTGTTGACGAAGATGAAGTGTGAGATGAAGGAGGAACGAGAGTCAATTTCTGTCTCAACAACTGATACGAGTTGATCTTCAACTGCCTCTCGATCCATAATAACAACAGGTTAGAAGATAAATCCTTAAGTTATGTGATATATTATCTGACATTTTATTTCACTGTATAAGCACCTTAAATAAAGATGATTACATTATTATTATATTATTCATACACCAGACTCTCCGCTGCATGAGTGGGTGTGTGTTTACTTTATACTTCCTATAAGTTACTTATTAGTAACTTTGCATATTCATTTTCTTCCGCGTTTATAGGTTATTAGTTGTGACATCAGTTAGTGTTCTGGGGCGTCACATCGTGTGAGAGGATGTTGCATTAGAGACAAAGTAGCACATTTATGAGTTAGATAGAAAAATCAGTGATATGATACGAAAAATGCAGAATATCGGCCTGGATGAATCACCAGTTTGTTTATTGTGGGTGTTTTTGTTCCTGAGTTTGTATTCTTTTTATGTTCTAGGTGCTGTATCGTGGACAACTGGACTCGTTTCAGTTCCTTGAAGACGTTTCACCTCTCGTCCAAGAGGCTTCTTCAGCTCTAACTAACTAACTCGAGAGGAACTGCAGGCGTTCAGACTCTGTGTGGGAGTGTCCTGACAGAGTCGTTAAGGAGACGTGTGAGCTCTGAGTTTCAGGGTCGTTAGGGCCGCTTGAGGGTCTTGGAATGAACTGGTTGGTTGTTAGTGACAGGTGAGCCCAGGTGTGGTTGTTTAGCTGTCTGGGGAGGATAAGTGATGTCACAGCCTCTGTTCAAGGTACGCTTGATTAAGTTGACGTACATTATTTAATATTCTACGTGTGTTCAGACTTTTTCCCTCGTGTTATGTTCTTCTTTTAAAAAAAAACATGTGTGGCTCTTGTCTGCTGTAATAAATGTTTATCGTAATTACAAACTCTTATTGTGTCATAACTGTTTCCTGATTTATGTAACCTGGCTGTATTTTCACATCTGGGTTAATCTGTCACTTATCAGTCACAGACAGCAGATAACAGTAAAGTAGGTTATTGTGTCCCACTCATGTATGCATTGTTATAAATAACCAGGTGACTGTATGTTCCACGTGCAACACAATAACGTCCCTGTTATGATTACAAAACAGGAATTAAAGACACTTCCGGTATTCACGTGGACATGTAAACAGACTCCACGTGTATATAAAACAAAACAAAAACACACAGAGGACAGAGTTACATGGTTGACACGGTTCCTCTCCAGGTCGGTTAATCGTTAACTCACCTCATCGAGGCTCAGAGCGGCCTGGGAGTTCTTCTTCTTCCCCTCCCCGGCAGCCAGCACCGAGCCGCACAGCAGGCCCGTCACAGCCGGAGCGGCGGCGTACAGCGACACCTGGCGGCAGGACACGCGAACTACTAGTGACGGTTAAGCTAACTAATTACTCACTTCTCACGGTTTAAACACTTAATTAAGAAACTATAAAACACGACAGGTAACTAATACACACGTCTAACATCACTACTACACACGTTTAACTTCACGTACTCTTAAAAAAAAGGAAAAATGGAGCACTCGCCTGTTAAAATGACCTGTTAGCAACATGCTAACGTTAGCTGTTGAGTAATTTAGCAACGTTTAAATGTTTTTGTTCATAAACTGTAATGTATAACACCATAGGTCGTTACGTCACTAGCTGACAGTTAATAAATATGTAGTAAATAATGTGTAAGGTGGCAAAAAGTGATAATACTCAAGAGATAGTTACCAGCTTCACATATGACATCTTGGTCCAGAACACTTTCGCTTTCTACGGCAAGCCGAAGGAGTGTCAAACCAAAAGGCGCATGCGCGTTTTGCTTCAGCACTCCCACTAAGGTACAATAATTCAAATGCTGTTTAAACTTTAAATAATACATAAAAAAGACGAAAATTAAATGTGAATTCATTTAAATTCACACTTAAGTTAAAGTACACAAGTATTAACATCAAAATACACTTAAAATACTGAAAATAAAAGTACTTTTTTTGCTAAATATTCCAGTTCAGAATCATAAATATCATATTACTGGATCACAATCAGTGTTGCATTAATACATACGTCACTTTAATGTTGCAGCTGGTTAAACGTGGAGCTAATCTTATATATTTTCCTGCTATTGGATGAATAAAATGATTTTTTAGGCCAATTATCAAACAAAATGACGACCAGTTACTGCTGCAAGCTTCTTAAACGTGATGATTTACAACTTTTCTCTGTTTCATATCTTTTTTAAATGTTAGATCTTTGAATATAGGGCTGTTGTTGAGGCATAACAGCACATCTAAAGACACTGACATGGACTGTATTAGCATTTGTCACTTCTTTCAGACACTTCTGACAAATAAAAGAAGTGAAATAACGGAATCAATATGAAACTTATCATTAGATGCAGCTGGAGTTATCTCAATATTCACTCATATGCTTTAATTACTACATGAGTTCATCCTGCATGACTGGAAATAACAAAACAGGCGTAAGAGGAGTCAGACACAAACACAGATATAAAAGCACTCGGGCAGCCGGCTGAAAGTTGACCAATATGAACATTTATTTCTGGAAAGAAGTTACAAATCGTTTCCAAAGAGTTTCTACTCAGATTATAAGATATGTTAATCTGATTTTTACTTTCTTTTTCGGATACAGTCGTTGTTGCAAGGTATGTTTTTTTTTTTTTTTTTAAATCCTCTATTCTGTTTTCCTACTGACAGACTGAAGACTGGTGGACTAAAGGATGCTGCGCTATGACTGAACGTGCCTCAAATCAGGACAGTAGTACTTTATCGGTTACACTTTTGTTCTTTTAACAGCGACATGAGAGGAGGAGGAGGAGGAGGAGGAGGAAGAGGAGGAGGAGGAGGAGCAGCAGGAGGACTGCACATGTGATGATGAAGATGATGATTTCAGCTGCAGAGTTCAGTGACACGTAAGAGACGTGAGTTAAAGAAACCTCTGACAGCGTCGCTGCGTTTGCCATGTGACACTTCTGTGGTTATTCTAAGATTTGAGTTAAAAAGTCACCATGAGAAATATTGAAATACAGAAAGATTTATGTAAAAGAAACCCAATAAAAAAATGTTTGAATCTGAAGAACTGAACATAAAACGATTTAATCAATAAAAATGTTTGACAGCAAAAAAAAAACGTTTTTAAATTTGTGGAATTAAAGTTTTAAAGCAAATTTAATTAAAGTTTATTTTCATTTAGCTTCTGGTGATAAGGTTTTAAGTGGCTTGGAACAGCGAAGACAATTTAAAATGACATGCAGCCACATTCTGAGTGATTTGAGAATAGTCTTGTTTTGATAATCTAATAACTGTTCAAGACATTTTTCAAAAAAAGTCACAAAACATTTGCTGGTTCCAGCTTCTCAGATCTGAGGCTCTGCTGCTTCTCTTCATCATACATGACAATAAATTACAGATCAATGAGTTTTGGATTGTTGATCCAACAAAATACGACAGTTTATTGACTTAACATTTAAATTAGCGCTGCACGCTACGGTCAAAAAGTATTTCCTTTTCTTGACAGATGTTGTGATACGATCATTTGATTAGTTGGAATTTGTTGGGCTCGTCCGAAACAAATATGTTTTCTTACATCTGGAGAACAAAATGTGTGTCCAGAGCATCTCTGCAGCACCACAGTACATTTTATCATTACCATTTTATCTTAATCAAGTCATTTTTTACAGCTTTTTGCAATTTCTAAATTGCCTTGTGGCTTCGAGCAATATCGAGCGTTTCACGTTTAATTGTGCAGCCGTAAATGAAACAGAATAATCTTTACCACACTGACTGTATTCAGATTGTAGAACATTTTTCGCTGTCAAACATTTTCCCCCCCTTTGAAAACAAAGATGCAAGAAGTCCAGAGTGAAACACACAAACGTCTCACTGCTGAAGAGGCGTCGACATGGAACGTTACGCAATCTAATCTTGGACATTTCCCCGAAGAGACAAACCCCAGCGGCGTCACATGAACACTGTCGAGCTGCAGCTCAGGTCTGGAGGTTTGTGTGTGGACCGCAGGGAGATGCATGAATTAAAAAAAGGACAATACCGGGTTTTTTTCATGTCAGTCTGATCCTTTAAAAAACACGTCACCTACAAACAGGTTTGTGTTTGAGAAATGCTGAAAAACCTGCAAAAGTAACATCTGGTGAACGACAGTTTGAATGACAGTTTGCATACAGGAAGATGGAAAGTTGCTGGAGACAGTAGAAAAAAACAAAACCCCACAGCTCTTCATCTGTTAAGACAACCACATTTTCAAATATTTCCACTATACACTTGCTGAGTGTTGAATCCTTCTTCTGGTGAGGAAAGACTCTCAAAGCATCCGTTCATTAGCCACATGCAGTGCTGCTGAGGTGGACGGGACAGACGGACAGACGGTCGAGGATGAAACGAGGACAGGAGGTACAACTTTGAAAAAAACGACACGATTCACAATGAAAATTCTCGTCATAATAAATAAACCGACATCTGTTACTGCATAGCTCGGTGAAAGCAATACTTCAGACAATAAATAACATAAATACGCGGCTGACATACACAACTGCATCAGTATGTGTTCTAGCCCTTTTTCACAGTTGGCTTGTGGGAAAAACGAAGGAGAAATAAATATGCAGACGGGAACGAGCTCGGGGAACATGGAGCTGGTAATCGAGCGGGATTCAAGGCGCTGGACTGAAAGCGTTACAGCAGGTTTGAAAACAGAAATGTTGAATCTGCTGAATAACGGACATGACTGAAGCACTCCAGGTGACATTCCAGCGTCTGTAATTAACACAGCTGACTGCAAGAGGCTGGTAAAGATCAGCTTTGGTGGACAAACTGGTGAGAATCATGCAAAACACTGGCTGGTAATTCACAGCTGAGAGAAGGACGATGCACGACGAGTGGCAGCAGCTCTCTCTCTTGTTCTTCTCTTGCTTTTTAACTTATTAACATTGTTTTTATTGATGCTTAGACCTGTTTTTTCTTTCCCCTAGCTGTTGGAACAATCATGGGAAAAATTAAAGAATTATCTTCTCTTAAAAAACACTCAAGAAGTCTCCAGAGACCCCGAGATCTCAAATAGATTTGAAGACTTTATTTACACCCTCGTGCATCGACGTGGTGGGCGCTAACACATTTAGCTCAGCAGCTACAGTGAAGATTTTGGCTTAAAAAACAGTGTTCATGACGTCTTTTCTAATCAATCTGGGATCGTGGGGCTTCTGGAGACGCTAGACGAGCTGCGTGGAGACACTTTATGCTTTTTTTGTTGTTTTTTTACATTTCAAAATGAGTCTCCAGCTTCTTCTGAGAATTCTGCAATTCCGTACTGCTCCAGAAATATTCATACTTGTGTGAAATGTTCCTTTAAATAAAGTGTGTGCAGTCAAGAGAGGTTGGAGTAAGATTCGGTCCCATTGTTTCCTAAACATTTTCACCAGCTACATGTGTGAGGTACGTTTTCAGTTCGACAGGTTAATTTCAGACGCTGTTAAACGTCTGTAACGTTACAGCAGGTCGTAACATTACAGCCGCTTTTGAAAGTGAGCTGGTTTAAAAACTGCGCGTTTACACCCAAGAGCCACAGCGAGAACCGATAAAGTGCAGGGAATGTAGACGAGAGTGAATAAAGCACTGCCAGTGACGAGACGGATACAGACGACATCATCGGACCCCCCGCGGTGTCACTATCATCATGTGACATCATCACTGCATGACGGATGAGCCCTCGTGTACCATGTAGTGTTTTTTGTCCCTCTTAACCTTTCATCCAGCTCACACACACACACACACACACACTCACACACACTCTCAGACAGAGGAAGGAGAGGAGACGCAGGACGACACGGTGATGTTATATGAACATGAGCACAGTATGGTGGATATCTGGGAGTAAAGAGCAGAGTTGGGACTAGAAGCTGGAACGCACTGGAAGCCAAAAAACTGAGTTTCTAACTGGAGAATCTGACGGTTTGACAGCCGGGAGCAGATTGAAGCGTCAGCAGCTTTCTCATCTCAGTCTGCGTCTTATATTTGGAGGCTATAAAGTCGCTACAGTAAATAGTGCTCGTGTTGTGTTTATTACCTAATTGTACGCTTTAAGTCGCCGTTACATATCTTAAAGGGTGATTTGGGATCGATTGAAGTAGCTGCACGCACGTCTTGGCTTTCACTAATCTATCTTCTTGAAAAGAGCATGTTGATTAATGATATACAGGATGTTTGTTCGCTGCGAAAACTCAGGAAAATAAACCGACAAGTTTGTGATTAGAGGCGTCACGATTCTCCAAAACCAAGATTAAATTGATTTACACATTTGTTCAGCTCTGAGCCATCGTTAGACTTTTGGATCTGGATTCATAAAGACCAGCAGACCCTGACAAATTAAAGATGGAGGGTTTTTACAGCAATTTGACTTTTGCTGGGCGGCTTTTTGAAGGTTAATGTAGTTCAGTTTGTTATTGTTGTTTCTTACATCGGTGCAGAGTGAACCCTCTTCACTTCTGTCCGTGTTTCCTTCAGCACCGGTCAGTTGATCGTCTCTTTGAACGCATTATAATGTCTGGAAGTGACGCTGCAGGCGAACACTGAGCCAGCTGTGTCGTCTTCTAGGAGTTCAAGTTAGAAAGGTTCAGGGAGGATCTCCTGTCCTGCTCCTGCTCCTGATTATCATTTTTTAAACCTTGTTTAGATCGTTTGTCGAGCTGGAATCAGAATCGTGACACGCCTACTTGTGACAGGTTTGTTCCACTGATGAAATCAAACACAAACAATGTGAACGTGAAGCTTCCAGTGCGTTTCTGCAGACGGCCTGACTGGACAGCCTAAATACAGTAGGTGAGTAGTAGAATAGGAAACTGACCACAGTCCAAACATAAACCAGCAGAACTTTTTTTTCCTCCCCACAAATAATTTTCTTAAATTTTCTGAGAAAGCTAAATCTGAAAATGTTCAAGCTGACTGTTAGCATGTGGCGTCTCACCGCGCCACGCTTCGACTGGCTTCAGTGAGAACAGCAAATCTATGGCCCGGCCATCTCGTCCCCACCGTAGGGAAGTGCTGGTCTCTGGTTTAAAAGTAGAGTCTCCCACCTGTAAACACCTGATCTCCCAGCGGGACACCTCAGTGAATTCCCATTTCTATAAAAAGGAGGCTTGTTGTGGAGCAGACCTCAGCTGCAGCGTCTCACGTGCTCCAGCACGTACTCTGGGAAGTGCAGACTGCACACCTGCAGACCGTCCAGTTTGCAAGGCATCCTGGGATACTCGTCCTCCTTCCACTTGTTTTCGTCGGGGTCGAAGGTGAGGATGGAGTCACTGTAGTGGCCGTTGTAACACAGGCCGCCCAGCACCATGATCTGCCTGTCCAACACTGCCACCCCGTGGCCGCTGCGCCCGATGGGCATGGAGGCGAGGATGGTCCACTCGTCGGTGTCGGGGTCGTACACCTCGGTGGACGGGCAGCCCTGCGACTCGAAGGAAGCCCGCAGGATCACGCACACGCCTCCGAACACGTACAGCTTCCCGTTGTGCGAGATCATCTTGTGGAAGCAACGGGCGTAGTTCATTTTGGATTTGTTCTCCCAGCAGCTGGCGTGGGTGCCGGGCAGCAGCGGACCTCGGCCGGCGCGTGTCCTGTGTGCGTCCGACCCGCCTGAGCTCCCTCCTCCTCCTCCCCCACCTCCTGCCTCCCGCCCGGGATCGAACACACACACCTGTTTGGAGGTGGAGGAGGAGGTGATGCCGCCGGTGATGTACAGTTTACCGCTCAGGACCGTTCCTTCGTGGCCGTACTTGTTGACAGGATACGGGTCCACGAACTCCCAGCGGTCCTCTGTGATGTCGTAGCGCTCCGTGGAGTAGAAGGTCTCGTCTCGCGTGCGGCCCGCTACGGCGTAAATGAACTTACCGATGACGCCGACAGCAAACTCTGACCTGCAAGCAACAAACACATGAATATGTATTAACAAATAAATAATTCAGTCATATTAATTTGTCAGGGAGCCTGAGAGCGTCCGTGAGATCACCTTTAAATAACATAAAGGAGACAATCAACAACCAAGAAATCTGATTTTTCACGTCAGAAACAGGACAGCAGGGTTCAGAGCACACAGAGCGACCAACACTCCTCTAACCTGGGCACAGACATGTCCGCCATGCGTAGCCACGAGTTCTGCCGGGGGTCGTAGCGGTAGACTTTAGAGGAGGCGTGAAACTCCCCGTCGGGCCCGAGCTCCTCTCCGCCCAGCAGGAAGGCAAAGTTGTTAACGATGGCGAGGCAGTCCGGCCGCAGCGGCACCTGAGGTCCCTCCAGCTCCCACCACACCTGAGGGGTGAAAACACAGGTTGGTCAGGTCAAGTGGAAGGTCAAAGATGTGCAGAGTTCTCAGTACGAAAAGGTACCAACAAGTAAATGAAGTCTCTGTTCGTTGTATTGAAACAAACCAAATAAATACTTCACAGTGGGACGTTGTGGAAGTGAAACACCTGTGTGATCCTTCACCTGTACGTGCAGTTTAAACTGATTACTGCAGAAACATCATCTGTGTTTCTCTGAAAGAGGTTCAGACACTCAAACACACGTCAGACTGAATGTTGAAGCTGAGAACGAGCAGACACCTTTGGGCGCTGCAGCAGCAGGATCTTGCTGTTGACCATGCTGTGACCGATCATTCCCCTGAAGACGGCCGTCTGTGGGCGGACGGAGCGGATACGGTTGGAGCGCGTCTCCACCAGAGGCTGCTGGTTGACATCATGGAAGTAGCTGAGCGCCTGATCCACCTCCTGCCTCAGCTGTCTGGAGTAACGGTAAAACTCTGACGTCTTCACCTGTGACGAAGAAGAAGATGAGGAGGAGGAGGAGGAGGAGGAGGAGGAGGAGGAAGAGGAGGAGGAGACCGGCGACACCGTCAGTAAACCTGAGCCTGCAGGACAGTTTGACTACAGAGGGTCTAACAGAGGAAGCAGAGCTCACCTTCTCAAAGATGTTTGCAGGAGTCATGAGGCAGAAGCGGATGGACTGCACGATGGTGTCGGTGTGCCTCCAGCGCCGCCGGTCGTGTCGCAGCCACGCCTGGACCGCTTCATACAGCTCGATTTCTGGGAAGCGACTCAGAGCGTCACTGTTCAGATACGCCTGGAGCAGAAGACAAGGAATTTAAAAGTCACCATTGAGGTTTGAGGTAATTTAGTTTTACACTTCCAACTTTTCTGTAAGCAAACTGCTCCGTTAATAATACAAAACAATCGGACCTGCAGTCTCTCGAGGCCGAGGTAGGACAGGAAGTCGGGTCGGCTCATGAGGGGGACAAAGTTGTCCAGTAGGAAGTTGTCGAGCTGCTCCTGGACGCCCTCCACGCCCACGCTGAAGTCCTCCAGGAGGCGCATCACCTCTGCACAGTTCTCCAGACAGATCTTGGCCAGCAGGAAGGAGCAGCAGAACTCCACCGCCTCCGTCAGCTGGACGTACATGGCCGCCTGTCAGGACAGGAAGACGTACAAAATACTGCTTCAGACGGACTCCTGTATCACTTTTCCATCAATCAAGGCTGATACGGAGGAGCAATAATGTTGTGAGAACCAGCGCAGCGAGGATATCTGCGGTCGCGTGGCGTTACCTGGAGGATCTCTTGGACCGTGGGCATGCTGAGCTCCAGTGAGCCGTAGTACATGAACCGGAGGATGTGGCCGAACCCGGCGGCTGTCAGCCCCTTCATGTGGATCTTGTCCTGGTCCCTCTCCCTCATGTCTGCTGTGAACATGACCCGGAAGTAGTCGCTCTGGGTGGCCAGGAGCGCCTTGTGGGCCTGCGGGAGGACGGACACACATGAGACACCCAGCCCTGATCCAGGACCAGCACTACATACACTGCACTGACTTCCTGCAGATCTAAAGAGGTTATAAACTGGCAGTAGACACCGTTTGTGCTTTAACTTGTCATTCTACAGTAAATACTGATGTCGCTGTTGAAAAACGACACCATCGACCTACAGATCTGTTCAGTCTCACTGTCACTCTGCCACGAGTCTAAACCTCGACACGACTCTCTGTGGAAGTAAAAGGTGATTTTCTTTACATTCACCCGACATCTTTAATTTCTATTCTCCTTTCAAGACGCCAAGAAGATTTTGTAACATCAGGTTAGTTTATGTTTTTAACATTCTTCCTGGAACAATTTTTATGAAGCTAACTGACTGAAATGTTCAAGTTCCCCCTGAGACATCGCAGAGAGATCGCAGCGACATCGCAGAGACATCGCAGAGACATCGCAGAGACATCGCAGCGAGATCGCAGCAAGATCGCAGAGACATCGCAGAGACATCGCAGAGACATCGCAGAGACATCGCAGAGAGAACGCAGAGACATCGCAGAGACATCGCAGAGACATCCCAGAGACATCGCAGAAACATCGCAGAGACATCGCAGAGACATCGCAGAGACATCCCAAAGACATCTCAGAGACATCGCAGAGACATCGCAGAGACATCTCAGAGACATCGCAGAAACATCGCAGAGACATCGCAGAGACATCTCAGAAACATCCCAGAGACATCGCAGAGACATCGCAGAAACATCGCAGAGACATCGCAGAGACATCGCAGAGACATCCCAGAGACATCGCAGAGACATCGCAGAAACATCGCAGAGACATCGCAGAGACATCGCAGAGAGATCGCAGAGACATCGCAGAGACATCGCAGAGACATCGCAGAAACATCGCAGAGAGATCGCAGAGACATCGCAGAGACATCGCAGAGAGATCGCAGAGAGATCGCAGAGACATCGCAGAGACATCGCAGAGAGATCGCAGAAACATCGCAGAGACATCGCAGAGACATCGCAGAAACATCGCAGAGACATCGCAGAGACATCGCAGAGACATCGCAGAAACATCGCAGAGACATCGCAGAGACATCGCAGAGACATCGCAGAAACATCTCAGAGACATCGCAGAGACATCGCAGAAACATCGCAGAGACATCGCAGAGACATCTCAGAAGGGCTATGACATGTCGTCTGTGTTTTCGACTGTATTTGTGTACATGTACCTGGAAGTGGTGCTCCTCTATCAACAGTGTGACATCCAGCAGCAGACGCTCCTCATAAAGCGCCCGGAAGCCCGACGACACACTCCCATCATGCACCTGGGACAGGTACACCTCCACATCTGCCCCCGACATAACACACCTGGAGGGCACGAAGGAGAGCAGGAGCAGGAGAGGGATGGAGACGGGGCGACGTGGAAACAACAGAGTGTTAGAAAAGACAAAGCAAGGGTGAACTACAATTCACAACTACTCAAAAACTGCAAGTGTCTCCAAGGAAAAGTGCGTGTGTGTGTGTGTGTGTGTGTGTGTGTGTGTGTGTGTGTGTGTGTGTGTGTGTGTGTGCAGCTGAAAACAGTAAGTCTGGGACTGGAAGGGCACTCAATAGGACGCTCAGCATGAAAAGCTCAGCACTTCAGCTGCCGCATCCTAACAAGCCGTTACTCTTTCACAGCCAGACGAGTGTGTTTCTGCACCGACACACCGGGAGATACCCCGCTGCACCGCAACACACTCAGGTTCAATAAACAGAAGGCATCTCACGTGTCACATTCAGTTTCTTCACACACACACACACACACACACATCACAAAGAGGATAAACAACAGGAACACACACACACACACACACACACACAACTTGTATTTAGTTGTACTGACTTTCTGCACATGAGAAAGAGAAGAAAACACACACATCATCCACACACCTCCACCAACTCAGTCGCTCATTAAGAACACAAATGAAAACACACACACACACACGCAGACACACACACACACACACAGCACACTCACCTCTGATTGGCCACGGGCATGTCAGAGGGGGTTGTCCGAGCCAATCAGAGGACAGTGCCCCTTGTGTCCAGTAGATTCTAACAATGTCCCTTTTCTGAGCGTCAATCACCTGGACGACAAAGCCAACACAACCGCTGCGTTAAAGCATGAACGTCTGCAGTCACAACAAAACCCACACAAGGACTTCTGTGCATGTTAAAGGAGCAGTTCACCCAAAAATGAAAACTGTCAATATCCACACAGCGACACGCTGACGGAGAGTCAGGTCAAGTACATTTCTGGAGCTTCAAAACAAAACAGCGTCGCAGCGTGAAGTAGCTGGAGACCAAACTCCACCTGTGTTTCATCAGCGTGCGGGTGAAGAGATGATGACTGCGTTTACATTTCCTGGGTGAACTGTTCCTTTAAATAAATGTAACTGTGGCCAAAAGAATGTGGACACCAGAACATGACACCCGTGTGAGGTGTCGTCCGTCCACATGATTTTGGCCTCGTTGTTTGTTTCACTTCTCATATTTTAACATAAAACAAAAACAGTGTTACAGTGTTAGTGCAGGAAAGTTCACGACGGCTTCTCTAATTATTAAACTGAACGTTAGCTGACGTTCTAACGAAGTGTACGGACTATTCAAGCTCATCACAGTGTGGATTCTGTTTTTGTATTTTTGCAATAACTGTAGTTATTCTCTGAGAACTGAGAACACTGATCGAAGAAGAAGAAGAAGAACAGATGATCAGGCAAAATGGAAACACATCTGCAGGTTAGAGAAACAAGATGAACCAACACTAATGACTCAAACTGATTGTTGTAAACATCCACTACAGTTTACAGATGCACTTCCTGGTTCACCTCTGACCTGCTGTGCTTCCTGTACAACGAGGGATTAAAACCAGAGGTTCAGACGAACTCTCTCTGAGTTTTACCTCCACATGAAGTGATTCAGGTGATCTGGATCTACTGTTGGTTTACAGATCCCAGATCACCACGATGATCGCAGTATGATGTTATTATAATAATCCAATGAGAGCGATGACATGAAAAATGGGACCCACACTGCAATAAACTGGAATTATCTCTTAATTCAACAAATGATAAAGCAACTAAAACACATTTCCAGTCTGTCAGAGGACTCCAGATGACAGGAGCAGTTCTTTAAAATAATAAACATAGACCCCAAAGTGGGTAAAACATAATCTTAAAGGGATATTCCGGTGTAAATTTAATCCATGGTCTAACACACCGTGAAACTGTGTTAGACTCCCTCTCGAGAGATCAAGTTAGCAGACCGCTAATTTACGAAGTTTTATCAACCTCAGAAACGACCGCACGACAACAATACACTGCAGTAAATGGATCCAAATATAAACCGCCACCAAAAAGCCACAAATAATGCTCAGAACAGCACCAAACTTCAGCAACAGTACAAATAGGGTCTCAGCACATAGTCCGGGGCATCTAACCTCCGCTAGCTTAGCTGGATTTCTACTGAAAAGCTGACTAAATTTACCACTCTTCTGCAGCAGCTTCCTGTTGACGGGAAGTCCCGACGAGTCGATTACCGAGTGCAGTAGAGTTCCGCGGCTCATGGATGAAAATGTCTGATTATGACTCCATGGAAAAGCAATCAAAGTTCATATGTGTCTTACCTGCCAGTTTATAACAGTTATTATCGAGAGCGGACAGGGAAAAGAACGGAATTGAGCATTTCTAACCGCACTCGGTAATTGTCGCGTCGGGACTTCCCCGACCCGGAAGCTGATGGAGGAGAGTTGAACTCTGTTTTTAGCTTCACAATAGAAATCCAGCTAAGCTAGCGGAGGTTAGATGCCCCGGACTATGTGCTGAGACCCTATTTGTACTGTTGCTGAAGTTTGGTGCTGTTCTGAGCATTATTTGTGGCTTTTTGGTGGCGGTTTATATTTGGATCCATTTACTGCAGTGTATTGTTGTCGTGCGGTCGTTTCTGAGGTTGATAAAACTCCGTAAATTAGCGGTCTGCTAACTTGATCTCTCGAGAGGGAGTCTAACACAGTTTCACGGTGTGCTAGAACATGGATTAAACTTACACCGGAATATCCCTTTAACTTAACTACTGATAATATTCACTATACTATAATAAAACACTGACAACATGACTGAACCTGTCTTAAAGAACTGGTGACAGCAGCATTATGATTCCCTGTCAGCCCTCGTCACTGTGCACACAGATCATGCTCAGCTATACAATGTTCACCAAACAGCTCTTAAGGCTTCAGTGCCTTGCTCAAGGACACGTTGGCACCGTGGGAACTATGGCAACAAAGGGCTCTGACAGTAAAGGGTAACTCCACCAGTTTTCCACGGTGTGTTCACAGGCTTTGAGGACTTCACCTGACTTTCCATCCACATGAGGTGGAGGAGATAACGACTGCTGGTGCCACATTACTCATAATGCAACAAAGCCACAGAGTGACATTATCTGATTACATGCAACTTCCTCTGTCACCACAAAAGGCTTCAAACTGCCTTTTTCACATGTGCAGCAACACTCCCCGATACCTGGAAACACACTCTAACGTGGAAAATTGGTAGAGTCGCCCTTCAAAGAACCCATCAACCCTGTCAGGACATGAAGCTGATGAGTGATGGATACGATTGTTTGGGTTAATCATGACAGAAATGGGTTTGCTTGGGTTGGAGTTCCACGTGCAGGGCTGCGGGATGAAGACTCGTACCTTTTGGAGCCCGGGCGAACGATCACAGGCTTTGACGGCTGAGCGCTAAGGGGCCGCTCGCATTTCCTGTGTTTATGTTTCCCTGGTTCTAACAGAGGAGACGAGAGAGAGACACATTTAGAAAGAGTGACAACGCCATCGAACGTTACACGACACATTCAGGGGTTCACAACACACAAGAACAGTTTGAGGCAAAAACAAATAGCATACATTAAAAAAGCATTCCCAGAAAAATCAACGACATTTTTAAACTTTGCGTTTCTTTTCCTCGTTCTTCCAGTCAGGCAGCAGATACATCAGCAGCCCAGTGATGGAACATTTACATCGGTTATCAGCTGATAAAGAAATTAAAGAAAGTAACACAAAGCTAAACTGTTTTTTGTTGACTTAACAAGTGCAGCATCTACACACAGTAAGTGGTGGTATGAGCCTTTAAAGTTGTTCAGTGAGCAGCCAATAAAAACAGAGAAGAAGAAAAACACGCTGATGTCGGACAGCTGCACCTGTGTAGAGCCGCGCAACGTAGACAAGAGCCACACATGTCGGCACTGACATGAACACAACACGTGGAAAAGTCGGAAACGGAAAAGTCTTCAGTTTAACCAAAAAACTTCATCACAGCTTTGGAATATCAAGTAAAACATATTTGCTCACTAAATATTAGCTTCTCTTACACTCAGGTGTGCATAAAAAAGGATAAAAATATTGGTTTCTATTGTCAGTTATTCTATCGGTATCAGCCGAGACAGTCAGGTAATTATAAGTTATTGTTTCGGCTACAATAAATCCATATCGTGCATCTCTACAATATACTGTTTGAGCATCAACATCACGATGTCTGCATGCACAGCAGCCACGTCAGGCACGGCAAACTAACTCAAACACTTCAGGATAAAACTTTATAGCTGCTTGATACGAAGGGAAACTCCCACAGTGCTCACAGCTTGAACCTGATCATCATCATCATCATCATTTAATCTTTCCATTTACAGCTACTGAAGCTACATGTAGGAAATTCACATATTTTCATATCACACTGCAACTGCTGTCAGTTTATTCCTATATTGCGCAGACTTACTGCGACTAACTTTTCCTGTGACACATGCACAAACAGATAAAAACACCCTTAAAATAATTGATTCATTGATTAGACTGTGATAAGACTAAATTGTGGGAAACTGCACATCGTCAAAGATGTGAGTCAAAGAGAAGAAATTTATAAACTGCTGGTTTCCTCCAGCTATCAGTCCAAAACTCAAGATCTTTTAATGTTTCTCTCAAACGTTAGACGCTGAAGACATCCAATAATGACACTAATAATGTCACCGATTCATTTTCTATTGAACTCGACAAATTGATACACTGAATGCAATCATACAGCAATTATTAAAACCATAATTGATCCTCTCTCTATTCAAAAATGATCTAAATCAACTGAATATGTGGGTTTTCATTCACAGCACCTCCAAATATAAAACCACAACAACAACAAGAGGTGTTCAGTGTCACAGCAGCTTTATAACTTACAGACAGGCTCTTTAAATTAATGTAAATGTCAGTGGGGTTTTGTATGAGACAGTGTGATGAGCTGACCTCAGTGTGACTCCTGGATGAAACAGTAAACACCAACAGGTTGTGTCAGTGCAGCTGAGCTCACCTGACAGCCAGCTGTCCCCCCTCAGTGGCTCACTGTCAGCCTCACAGCTAGCACTGAGCTAAGCTAAGTGGAGCTATCATTCACTAAACAAGAGCATCTCTGCGATGTGTACCTCATTACAAATAAAGATATTCTCGTTTTGTATTATTGTGTCAGTCACATTTCAGTCATGACAAAAGCAGGAGCAGAGAGGAATGAGCTAAATGTGAATGCTAACGTTAGCACAGAAGGGAAACCGTTAAACTTGCTGGCTAACTTCACAATAAACACACACAGAGCAGCTAACACAGAGCAGCTAAGTGTTGGAGAAGCTAACCTTCATCACTTACTTCTGTTTTTACTACAGCAGCGACAGTAAAGTGTGCTACATGTACTGACGTGCTAAGATAAGAGCCCAAAAACAAAGGCTCGGGCTGCACATCACGGTACACACACACAGCTCTGGTACCGGGATGGAGCTGTTAGCATGTTAATACTGTGAATCAATAAAGAAGTAACATAATAAAGTCGGATGTGTCACTCTACAGCTAGCTGCATGTCGAGACACACCAACTGTCACGATTCTGACAGCAGCTGCGGGGATCCGACACTGATCGACCGGGGTATCAGCTTTAGCTTAGCAGCTAAAATCCAGCCGTCTCACCTCGGCGGTGCGAATCCCCACAACCCCTCTTCGACCAGGCAGCTCTGGCTCCGTCGGACATGAAGTTGCGGGTTCGATGCCGGAATCAAGAAAGCGGACGGCAGCGGTGCACTGCCATGTTATCGTCCATCTGCCCAGACGAAGAGACCCCCCACTCGGCTCTAAATTAAACGGGTAACAAACCACAGCGGTCCACAGGCTTTGCGGACGCCATTTTCTGCACCGGCGTCATTTCCCTTTTGGGCGGAACTGAAGGGCGTTGTGCGGTGCAGCAGAGATCGTATATGTGAGAGATGGATCACTCTCAATCCTAAAAACGGGGAACACAACCAATATTTAATTCATCCCAAAAGCAGCCCAAATACGACGGAGTATTAGGGCCATACTAAGAGAAAAAAAAAATATTTTTTTTTTTTGGAAATTACGAGAATAAAGTCATAATATTAGGGCTCCGAGAATAAAGTCGTAATATTACGAAAATAAAGTCATAATATTACGAGAATAAAATTCTAATATAACGAGAATAAAGTCATAATATTACGAGAATAAAGTCATAATATCACGAGAATAAAATTATAATATAACGAGAATAAAGTCATAATATTACGAGAATAAAGTCATAATATTACGAGAATAAAATTATAATATAACGAGAATAAAGTCATAATAATACGAGAATAATGTAATAATAGTACAAGAAAAAAAGTCGTTTTAATTAGAAAAAAGCTTCGATAGAGTTAACGTTATCAAGATCTGACAAAAAAGTAAAAGTACTCAAGTAATATTTTGAGGTAATTGTACTTTATTTGACTGCACTTTTCACCTACTTTATGCCACATTCTGCTCCATTACAAACTGTACAAAAACACTAATAATAGTAATTTATTTACCAAATGGAGGGCCAAAAAGTGACCATATCATAATTAAATAAATAGCTAATTTTGGCAGTTTCAGCTCCCCATATAATATGGACACACTAACAAATACAAAAAGTGTACAAGGACCGAAAAAATGTGATCAAGTAATCTATCCATGATTTTTAAAGTTAAGGCCAGACTCAAAAATTAGTCACAGGTTCAAGACAAAGTCTCTAAAGAGGAATTAGTTCAAGATATCTATTTTCTGGAGAATGGCGGCTAGGACAACACAGATTTAAACTTGTCTTACTGTCAAATCAAAGCTAAAATAGTCCAAAAACACCATTCTGGTACCACCCAAAACCAGGAAAGCCACCAAATCAGTGCATGACAGTCAGTTTTATGATCACTTTGTAAATTTCAAATTGGTTTGAGTATTAAAAGCACTAAAGCACAATATCAGCTGAAAGGATAAGGACCATAGGGCAGGTGTTGAATGATCTGGGATCAATTATTATAGTACGGCCAACATCTGGTTTTGAGATTTTTATGAAAGTACATCAGTTGATGTTTTGTTTAAAAAGGTACATATTTCTATTTGAATTAAAATAACTTGCATTTCAAAGCCAACAATTCCAGGATTTGTCTTGAGGGTGTCCTACACGTTACAGAACTACAGAACTACAAGCCCCTTAACTCCAGACGAGGAAACAAGGCCTTTTGATGACGTCATTAAACAACGACGGACCTGACACACGGATGAAAATATATTTCGTCACTTTTTGTAGCAGAAAAAATCCCCCAGAACTTGTACGTCGTTCGATGATAAATGTTGTTAACGGTGAATAAAGAGTATAAGTGTTTGGTCTTTAGATAAATAAGCGTTTTAAAGTAAGAAATAAATTGCATCAGCCGTTGTGAAAGGACCCCGCTGCCTCTACTTGGATGAATCACGCGAGTTACAAACCACGTCTTTGTCTGTTGTCAGCGAAAATAAATATATAGCGTTATTATTATTCTAAACATACACAACTTCCTGTTAACACTCTGACACGTTAACGTCACTGAAAGTAATTGTTGGAAAAGAGAAACGGCTGTTTCTGTCGGTTTGATCAGGCATTCGCCGGAGCCGCCTTCTTCATTCCCTTTTCATTCAAGATGGCGGGCGACGAGTCTGGTACAACGCTTGGTCAGCCTCATCTGGCTCGACAAGACCTTAGTTCTCTGGTAAGTGTCAGTTAAACACATTTTTACAGCTTTGTACTTTAATGTTGTCGGCTGTCGGTCCGTCGTGTTGCCGGAACAGTTTCATAAATGATGACAATTACCGTTAACGGTCGCCGGTGGTGCGCCGCCGCCACCCGGCACATGACGGCAGGCCAGGCGGGGCGGAGAGCTAAGACACCCGCTGCACTTCTAACAAAGATTAGCAATTAAATATATTTGTATCAACATTTCTAAATGAGACAAACGTGTCTGTGTATACACAATGTGTATTCACAGCGCCGCTGTAGTCGCCATATTTGTTCTACGTCAGCTATGTCTGTTTAGCCATGTTTGATTGTAACGTTAGCATCTGTTGCTAAGTTGAGGTAAAATGTATGAAAATGTCTATGGAGTTCTGAATGGAGATGGAACCAGGGATGTAGCTCAAAACAATCCCACTTATTGTCGGATTTCATCCATCTTAAATCAATAATTGAGACGGACTTTTCATGAAATTTGTGAATATTAGATTGTGTTAATGGTGTTGACAGGATGTAGATGATAAGTTACCTTTTGTTTTCATTTTAAGCCAGCTGGGTCAATAACCGACAAGGAAAAGAGACAACATGGTCTTTTTTTTATCAGTTTACCAAATTCACTTGAGATATTTTATGAAATGCAAAGTTGAACTCTGATATTATTGATTTACACTGAAAGAATCAGTCAGTTAGCCCAAATAAACACGATCTACTAACAGACAGCAGCAGCAGCGGTGGTGTTTCATGCCTCTGTGTTCACTTCATACGTTTGCAGAGTCATTCAGGGGAAGTGTTTGCATGTCTGCTCTCATGGCGGCTTCCTTTGTGTCCATTCACCCTCTGGATTAAACAGAGGGAGGAGGCCCTGCTCTGCTCTGTTAACCTCGCTGTTGTTTTTCAGTGTGCGATGGCTCTAATGTGTGTTGTTCTCATGGCAGGATGTGTCCACCCTGACGCCTCTCTCTCAAGAGATCATCAGCAGACAGGCCACCATCAATATTGGTACGAGAATTGATCATTTGGTTTTACAGCATCCTTCCTTGATGGTTGGAGTTGATACATGAAGACTGTGTGTTCTGACCGCTGTGTTTCTCTCCTCTCCTCCAGGCACCATCGGTCATGTGGCCCATGGAAAGTCCACAGTAGTGAAGGCCATCTCTGGTGTCCACACTGTCAGGTTCAAGAATGAGCTGGAGAGGAACATCACCATCAAGTTAGGATATGCTAACGCTAAGGTAAGCGGCACTGGTGGTTCATTTTTGGCCTGTCTACCTGAACGCTGCCTCTTTTTAATTTTGAGGGTCAGTGTCTGCATGCCTGGGATGTTATTTTTCGTGGGATCAGTTTTTAACTCGTACACAAAGATAAACTGACACGTATTGATAGAAAACAACCAGGGACATGTCAGTTGGCTAGTAAAGTTAAATCACTTTAGACAGTGGAGTGTTTTTAAGGTATAAACTGACATTTAAAACGGAAATCCTCTTTGTTTTTTCATACTAACCCACAAAATTTAGGGTCATATTTCCAGATTTTTCTTACTTGGTGTTCAATCAATAATTTCCCTGTTTCTGCCTCCGCTAAATATTGTAGGTCTATAAGCTGGACGACCCCAGCTGTCCCAGGCCGGAGTGCTACAGGTCGTGTGGCAGCAGCACTCCTGATGAGTTTCCCACAGACATCCCCGGCACCAAGGGCAACTTCAAGCTGGTCAGGTACGACTGCAGGGAAAAGGAAAGCCCAGATGAATGTATTAAGTTTAAAAAATCCCCTTTCCATTCATCAGTGGAGTTTTTCTGTCTTTCTCCAGACACGTGTCATTTGTTGACTGTCCCGGTCACGACATCTTGATGGCCACCATGTTGAACGGAGCCGCCGTCATGGATGCAGCACTCCTGCTGATCGGTAGGCCTCCGATTCCTTCACTCCAACAGACGAGACAAACTTTGACTCAAGCTGTGTGTTATTTACTGCCAGTGTTTTCCTCTGACGTGGTTCTCGTGTCTTCCTGCAGCGGGTAACGAGTCGTGTCCTCAGCCCCAGACGTCTGAGCATCTGGCAGCGATAGAGATCATGAAGCTGAAGCACATCCTCATCCTGCAGAACAAGATCGACCTGGTGAAGGAGAGCCAGGCCAAAGAGCAGTACGAGCAGATCCTCGCCTTCGTACAGGGTGAGTCGTTATGAACCTGCAATCGACACCAAACACTGATTGTTTCCTGAAATACGGCAACATTCTCTCCATTTCAAGCTCGTGACTCTTCAGGTCACTTTATTCTCCCTCTGACTCTCTGCTGCCTGTGACTGATGATGTCATGCTCCTCCTGCAGGCACGGTGGCAGAGGGCGCTCCCATCATTCCTATCTCAGCACAGCTGAAGTACAACATCGAGGTGGTTTGTGAGTACATCGTCAAAAAGATCCCAGTGCCCATCAGAGACTTCACGTCCGAGCCCAGACTCATCGGTAAGAAGAAGAACACACACATTCAGAGTGTTCTCACTAACCTGCTGTGTGTTCTCAGCTTTGTTTTCGTCTCTACACTCTCATCCTTGTCTGTTGGTTTTCTGCTGTGAAGCTTTGTTTAATAAAAAGCTCTGCCAGCTGATTAAAACCTGTGAACGTCTTCTGTGTTTCAGTCATCAGATCTTTTGACGTAAACAAGCCCGGCTGTGAGGTCGACGACTTGAAGGGAGGCGTTGCAGGAGGAAGTATCCTGAAGGGAGTGCTCAAGGTGAGGTCTGGTCTTTTTACCTCCACAGACAAAAGAGTTCCTCCTCTTAGAAACTGTACTGTGCTTCTGTATGAAAGTTAAAATCAGAAGATGGATAACACACGTTCATTTATTTTACACAACGTTATTTTTTTTGCTTGTTTTGGACTCATTTACCTGCTTTAAGCTGACAGGAACTGAAGTAGATTATTTGCCTGACCAGCAGCACAGTCCAGACAGAATTAAATTAATCTTTTATCTTTGTTTAAGATGCACGTGCCCTCTCTGACTTTATAATTTAGTTTAAAATAATAAACAACTTTTCTGATATTTTGAGAAACACCAAACTGTGGAAAACAGCTACAACATGTCTACAATAAAAGAGGGCTGGCAGTTTTGGACATGGTTATTAATCTTAAACACACCTTCCATGAATTGTGCTCCCGTCTGAACCGTCCTCCTCCTTTCTGTAACTCCAGGTGGGTCAGGAGATCGAGGTGCGGCCCGGTATCGTGTCCAAAGACCAGGAAGGAAAGCTGATGTGCAAACCCATCTTCTCCAAGATCGTGTCTTTGTTTGCTGAACACAACGACCTGCAGTACGCAGCACCCGGAGGCCTTATCGGTACGTCCACGCTCACATGCTTTATTCTACTGTTGTTAACTCCAGATGAAAACAAAACAAGAATATTTAAACTGAAAGTAAACGCTGGTTCTGTGCAGGTGTGGGCACCAAGATCGACCCGACACTGTGCAGGGCGGATCGTATGGTCGGTCAGGTGCTGGGCGCCGTCGGAGCGCTGCCAGAGATCTTCACCGAGCTGGAGATCTCCTACTTCCTTCTCAGAAGGCTGCTGGGAGTCCGCACAGAGGGAGACAAGAAGGCTGCCAAGGTGAGACATGCATTATGGGAAATGTAGTTTGAAATCTTAGGGGAGTAAAAGAGAAGGCTGTGAGAGCGGTACCCGGTGTGACGATGCAGAAATGTAATCTTCCTGCAACAGAATATTTTTTGAACGTTGTCGTTATCGTTGTGTGCGTCTGCAGGTCCAGAAGCTGTCTAAGAACGAGGTGCTGATGGTGAACATCGGCTCGCTGTCGACAGGCGGCCGCGTCAGCGCCGTCAAGGCTGATCTCGCCAAGATCGTCCTCACCAACCCGGTGTGTACAGAGGTCGGAGAGAAGATCGCTCTGAGTCGACGTGTGGAGAAACATTGGCGGTAAGAATCTGTTTTTGCTTCGCGTAGTTGCATGTTTCCTGTAAAATACAGCAACTTTGGTGGGATGATGATGATTTTACAGTTTCCTGTAGCGCTGAATGGGTATCACACTGCCTGGACGGGCAGCTGTGAGTAGATGGTAGATCTGGGTAGATAGAGGCGGCATGATGAACAGTACAGAGGTGGTTTTGATGCAGTTAGCAGCAGCAGGCTGTTAGTTTAGCAACAACACTACCAGTGTCTGTCCATCAGGTAACTCCAGCGATCACCTCGTCACTGTAAAAGGCGTTTATCATGAAGGCTGTGTGTGGAGCTGTTTACTATAGCAACAAGTTGAGCAGTCGTCTTACTCCCTCCTCTCCTTCTTTTCCCGTCAGTCTGATTGGATGGGGACAGATCAGGAGGGGCGTGACCATCACACCCACAGTGGACGACGACTGAGGAGGGAAGAAGAGGATGTCACCGTAGCAACGCTCCCGTCAGCTGGACATCACAACCATCACGCTCTTCTCGGCTTTTATTTTTGTTTATTTTGTTTTGTTTATTTTCCTGCGAGGACGGAGGAGGTGAACAGAACAGGACATGTCGGTGGTGTAGAGACGCCTCCTCCCTCTGCTCGCCTCTCTCAGCAGCTCAGACGAGGTG
Organism: Sparus aurata; assembly: GCF_900880675.1. Taxonomy (NCBI): domain Eukaryota; kingdom Metazoa; phylum Chordata; class Actinopteri; order Spariformes; family Sparidae; genus Sparus; species Sparus aurata. The sequence goes on from NC_044205.1 coordinate 27,601,991, forward strand.
CAGTTTTCTCTCTGAGCTCGTCGCAGGTTTGTCCTGATGGAAGGAGAGCAGAGGAGGAGAGGAGGCTCTTTACACCGTCATAACAATCCTTCAGAGAGGGAGACCGGAGGTTCATTCAGTACAGAAGTGATCCTGTACTGTCTGCAGAGTTCAGTGAGATCTAATAAAATACATTTGAAAGAAATGTGCTTGTTTCTGACGTCTGTTTGTTGGCTTTTAATAATGTGACGACATGTTGTTGCAGCTGTAAATGGAATAAACTGCAGATAAGTACAAAACTTTTAAAGCAACAGAATGTAACTTCCAGGAGACGGATGGATGATTGTGTCGGTCTCATCCCCGGGTCGTCAGGTACACACAGCCACAGCATCAGCACCAGTCGCAAACTCACAACCATCTGTCTTTTTCCTGGAGGTTACATTACAACTGGACTCGTCTGCTGACCGCTCGGAGCTTTACAACATGTTACATTCACCTCATTTTAAATTTGGCCCAAGGACACTTAAACGTGTCGCTGGGAGGAGCTCAGGAGTCGAACCAGCGACCTGCACTGAACACTTTACCTCCTGAGCTTCAGCCGCACCAGATTATGAGGCTTTAATACTCCATTAGTTAATTTGTTGGTCACCATTTTCTTAATTTTACTGGACTTATTTTGATCAAATTAAATTCTACAAACTTGTATTTGATAGGAGTTTTATCTGATGTGAGACATGAAAGCTGAGACGGTTCGTCGACTAACAAAAACAATAAGATGCATTTAGTTTTTATAATCGGTTTGTTGTTGTGTTGTACAAATATAGCAAACATTTTATTTGTTCCAGCTCAGATCAGTTTTATATTAGACGTTCTTAGAGGTCAAAATTAATTACTGGATCGGTTCAAGTTCTTGATTTGAATTTGATCTAGTCCAATATTTAGTTCTTTATAGTTTATCTTACAATGTTAAAGATGATGAGAAATGACTCCTGGACCCGTCCCGTTATCAGGACCTGGGTCAAAGTCAATGGGGTCTATTCTATAATTAACTGACAACTAGTTTGGTAACTGATTTTTAGTTTAAGTCACTTTTCAAACTATAAATGTGAAACATGTTGGCTCCAGCTTCATGTTCTCTGCACTGCTGAACAAAGTTATGATGTTTAATCATGCATGCTTTTATATTCTTCAACATTTATGTCCTTTTATTCTCAGACATAAAGCTTTCTACCATTAAAGGAGTGATAAAAAGAGAACAGATAGAAAAAGTTATAGGACACAATATAAAACACACCTGACAGGAGGGCACGTGGGACGTCACGTGCCTGACTCCATCCAAGCTGAGTGGAAATCAGTTCAGTACAAATACACAGACAATAAAATGTATTTATTAATTAACTGTAATCATCCACCGCGAACAGCTGCAACATCAAAGTGATAAACACATTAATGCGTTAATAAGTATAATTCAATCAGAAGCAAAACATCTGAACACTCCTCCAGCACAGGTGTGGACATTTATTTCGCACTTCCGGGATGATCCACCTGACGGGCACGAGACAGGACGTCACGCAGATGAGGAAGAAGAAGAAGAAGAAGAAAGTGTGAAAGTAAAGACTGAGTTCAGATTATTGTTGCAGCAGGTTCAGTGACTGCTGGCAGCTCGTGCAGGTGATCCAGTCATGTGACCTGTTTTTGTTTTATGTCTTCATGTTCTGCAGACACACGGACCGTGAACGCACCACCGTGTAGAAACACACTCGTCTTTTCTTTATTTTTTTAATTACTCTGATTTTTCTCTTGTTTTTGGAGCTCAACTCTTCCAACATGGAGTCTGCAGGTAAGAAGACTGTTAGTCTGGATGAAGAATGAAAACGTTCCTGCAGAGATTTACTCTGATAATGACTTTGTTCTCTGTCAGCTTTTACTGGAATCACGCTGTGATGTTGAGATTAAATCACTTCTGTACAAACGTTTAATTATCAAATGTTAAATTTGGCATTTTTGGCTGAAATATAACTGAATAACTCGATAATCAATCGACCAACACATTAATCAACTAATGGCTGCAGAATGGCTGCTTTCACTTCGATTTGTAACAGATTACTGTTACAGTACTTTTACTGAAGTAACGGATCTGAATCCCTCCACACATGTAGTAACTATGAACAGATATACTGTAAATTAAATCAAGGGGGGAAAAAGCCCAAAATGCAATTAAATAAAATGATGAAAATGATTCCAAATTCAAGCATTTTTCATAGTTACACACTAATGTCACATACAAGTCATTCATTAGGTAAAATGTAGCAGCTTTAAACTATATTTTCATGGAGGATCTCGTTATTAAAGCACCTTTTTAATCAATTGTTTAACTTACAATACATAATACACCTCTTTTCTTCACCTCTTCTTCATTCATGATAAACTTCTTTACACTCGGTCGGGGTTTCTACTTAAATTTGAGAACAGGCACATTTTAGATAACTTTATTATTATTTCTGGAAGCTTATATTGCTTCTATTTGCTCTGTTTTATATCCTCTTTGTATCTTTAGCCTCACCTTATTTCACCTGTAGGGATCAAACAAGTCCAGGTCACAACACAAATGAATACCTTCAAAAACACCCTTAACTTAAAGCATTTATAATCACGTCATCTTGATTTAAAGGACACCTAAAGGTGTTTTTTGTTTTGTCCATTCTAAACTGTTTCCTGCCTCTCATTGGTCAGAGGGTCAGCGGGGGCGGGACGGCGGCAGTCAGAGGCGCTCCCCTCTCGACGTCATCATGAGCCAGATCCGCAGGAAGCGAACGAACTCAGACAGGAAGCCGCTGGGACGCCTGCTGTCCTGGAGCTCGGACCGGACGGGGATCCCCGAGGACGGAGAGGCGGAGGCCCGGGAGGAGAGAGGACAGAGCTCAGGTGGATCCTCACAGCCTCATTTATGGAACATTTTCATTCTTTAATTCTTTATTTCTGTGTACATTAATTGACATTAAAAACAAATGTAAGTGCACCTGAGTTAGTTTTCACCTGCAGTCCCTTCACCGGATGTTGATGGTCATCCTAGAATAAATAAAAAATAATAATACAAATAGTCTACATAGCTTAAAGCAGCTGAAACACATAATAAAGTCTGATAAAACATATGTAGAGATCTCTTTCTTTTAGACTGTAAACATGAATCTATACTGTAACAGCTGCAGTGTTTACAAAGACGTGCACAGACCAACGTAAGAGGAGAGGAAGACGTTTGATTTAAGATGACAACAGAGGTGAGAGGTGATGAAACAGTCGGATGTGTGTGATGTGTGTTTGTGTTTCAGTTGCTGCTGACGCGACAGACGGCGAGCGGGACGGCGGCTGGGGCCGAGTGAGAGTTTTCCTGCAGAGACTCGGGAAGAAAGCCGACAGCAGGAGCCTCCGCCTGGCTCACTGTGATCTCACCGCCACAGACCTGCTGGAGCTGGGTAGTGGTTTTAACTTTAAAGGAGCAGTTCACCCAAAAACATAAACCCAGTCATCATCTCCTCCTTTGGATCTGTCTGGATCTTCCAGTTTGGGCTTCATAGTTGAACAGATACCTTCTTCTTCTTCTCCTCTCAGCCACGTTGCTGCAGGTTCTCCCTCAGCTGGAGGAGTTGGACGTCTCCTGGAACGAGCTGGTTGGCGGATGTCTGGAAGCGCTGACCTCTCACCTCCAACATGTGGGCGGGATCAGAGCGCTGAAGCTCTGCGGCTGTAGGCTGAGCGCCGATGACATCACGGCACTGGGTGGGTCATCATTACATATGTTGAATCAGGTTTTGCTCTGATCCGGAGCCGCTGACCGATGGGGTGTGTTCGTGCAGGTGAAGCTCTCGGCTGCCTGTCTTTCTTGGAGAGCCTTGATGTATCGTGGAACAGTGGCGTCGGGGGTGGCGCCCTGCAAAGCCTGCTGGGTAAACCTCCCCCGTCACTGAGGGAGCTCCACCTGGTCGCCTGCCAGCTCACTGCGGCTGATGCTGCTGCACTGGGTACTGACTTTAACGTACATTTTAATGAAGAAACCTTCTTTATCTTCTGTTTAGCCATTTCCTACATTTCCCATAATGCCAGTGGAGAGCACCCATAGAACATATGTGATTGTTACACTCATGCATCGCTCTCTTTCAGGAGGAATGGTGTCTGCGCTCCACAGACTCTGTGTGTTGGATGTCTCCTGTAATCCTCAGCTCACACAGGAAGTGGACGGCGGCGGCGGCGGCGGCGGCTTCAGAGTGCTGACCTCCTCGCTCTGTCACGCTGCCTCCCTCACCACGCTGCGGTTACAGGCCTGCGGTCTGACGGCGGACAGCCTCGAAGCTCTGAGTGAGAAATCTTCAGTTTTCTGTCAGTAAACGTGACAGACAGCTTTGGTTTTATTCCATCTGTTTCCTCCCCCTCCTCGTCCTGCAGGTGGTTCGCTCCACTGCCTCCCCTCAGTGCGAGAGTTGGACCTGTCCTGCAACAAAAGTCTGTCTGGAGGACTGGACCGGCTCTCCGCACACCTGGCTCACCTCACACACCTGGAGAGCCTCGACCTTCACCTCTGCTGTCTGACGCACGCCGACCTGGAAGCCCTGAGTGAGTGTGTGTGTGTGTGTGTGACTGATGTGAGTGACAGTCAGCGGTGAGGATCAGGTCATGTGACTCGTTGTCTCCAGTCCAGGTGCTTCCCTCTCTGACGGCGCTGACGGAGCTCGACGTGTCGTCCAATAAGGAGGCAGTGGGCGTGGTCCACTCGCTGGTCTCCGCCCTCCCTCTGACACAGATGAGGCGTCTGCCGCTCAACAACTGCAGCCTGAACGCAGAGTCCTTCACTGCTCTGGGTCAGACAGCACTGCTGATACTACTGCAGCACTTTACCCACAATCAGATACAGATACGTATATACATGTATCATTAACTTTCAATGTGTGTGTGTGTGTGTGTGTGTGTGTGTGTGTGTGTGTGTGTGTCAGCCCTGGCCGTGCCGTACCTGCGCAGCGTGGATGTTTCCTGGTGTAAAGTGGTTGGTGGTCGCTTGGCGTTGCTCCTGGACGCTCTGCAGCCGTCAGTCATCCTGGAGCTCCGCCTCAGCAGCTGTGACCTCACCACAGACGACCTGCGTCACCTGGGTAACACACACACACACACACACACACACACACACACTGACGCAAATATATATACATGTTATAAATAGTAAAATCAATGATGGATGGATTCCGTGGGTCAGTTTAATCTGCTGTAAAAAACAACTCTGCTGTATTATTGCTGATCAATAATCACTGATCGGTCCTCCATCTTTGTCTGGTGCAGCTGCTGTGTGCAAGCGTGGATGTCTGTCCTCTCTGCGGGTGCTGGACTTGTCCTACAACGGCTCCGTGGGTGATGAAGGCTGGTCCGCCCTGTTGGCAGCAGGAGGCCTGGGCTCGCTGGAGGACGTGGATCTCAGCTTGCGACCTTTGACCTCTGCTTCCTGCTCGGCGTGGCTGCCGGCGCTGCTCGGCGCTCTGCCTCGACTTCCTGCGCTGACTCGCCTGGCGCTGCAGCGCTGGACGATCAGCTCTCAGGACAGACGGCAGCTGAGCCACAGCCTGAGGAAGAGGAGCGTGATGCTGGAGTGGGATCCACCCAATAGGGACGCAGCAGTGGCGACCAATCAGGAGAGCCCAGAGGAGTAGATCCTGAAGATGCTGCTCATCTGATGTCACACGTCACTAATGAAGGACACTTAATTAAAAACACTAAATAGACACATTAATGCACTTTGTAACTGTCACGTGTAGTTTTCTTTTGGTAAATTAGACAAAATATTTTGGATATTTAACAATCGTGTGATTAAAATACTTTTAACAGAGTTGAACAAATATAATACCACGATGAGACGTTTGACTGTGGAGCTTCATCTGTCATGACCTCGTTTATATCCTGCTGCACAGACAGTTTTATAAAACATGATTCTTAACTACGGAAGCCTGGAGAGGAAATTCAAAAAACATTCTTAGATGCAAAATAGAAAAAAAAGAATAAGGTTATACATTTTCAAAGTCTGATTTAAATTGTTTTCTCTCCTTCGTAAAAGGACATTTTTTTGCCAGGATCATTTTTAAGAGTAAATTTTTGTTTCTTTATCCATCTATGGAATACAGAAGCCCTGAGAGACAAGTGAGAAAAAAAATATATTTACTTTTTTTTAATTTTTTTTTTAAAGTAGAAGATAGAAAATTTATAGCAGTAAAACTTGTTTTAAACTTGTTACACCGATGAAAAAAAAACTTTCAAATGGATCACCAGAACTATTTTTCTTACTTCTCTCTCTGTGCTTCCATATTTCAGCGTTTAAAAAAGAAAAAAGAATCATTAAATTAAACTGTTTTTCCTCTCACTTGTGTCACAGGATAAAAAAGATCAGTGAAATTTAAAAGAACAAAACAAAAATGAATAACTTGCTGCTCGGGGTTTTGGTAAAGTTATGTAAACGTATTAATAACAATAATCATAAAATACTCAAACTGATGTTTTGCCTTACATGTGTGCGATATGATGAACTGTTGGAAAGTGGAAATTCTCATGTCAGGTGCTAATTTTTAAGATCGAGAGTAATGTAAGTGAAAAATGTAGCTTGTAGAGTTTAATGAAAGCTGGGAAACCTCCAGTCTGCAGGTTGGTAACAGTGAGGTTGAGTTAATCACCCAGTTTTATAAAATATGTGATGAACTCAGATGGATTACATGATGCACTCTTTAATCTATGCACTAAACATATTGTAAATAAGAGACAATGTATATTTGGATTCACCTTTATTAAAAAAAAATCTCACAGAATGTATTATTTCATCAGTTTCATGACTTCTTTCTCTGTCGCTCATTTGAAGTGTTTTCTTTTCTTCTGTTGACGTGTGTACATTTAGTAATCGGTTCTCAGTCTCAGTGTGGGATGCTGGTGGATGTGAGGAGGCTGATGAGAGTCTAGCAGGGCTGCATGGGAACAAGCTGCTGACTCTCCATCTGTGGAGGAGAGGTGGAGTCGGGTCTGCTGCAGTGTTGGAGGCGGTCGGATGCGTCTGTACCGTCGCTGTCTGTCCTCAAATAGTGTCTCCTCAAACTGTGGGTGAGCTCAGCGAGAAACACCTGACCGTCCACATCGTAGGCGCTGACGTCTGTCTGCTCTGGAGGCAGACGGCCGCTGGTCATCAGCTCGCTGAAGGCCTGACGGGAGAAGGAGAGTTAAAATCATACACATAATATATGACGTAGACAGTGTATCTGTTACAGTTCAGCAAGAATATGTTGAAAACGTCTGTGTGTGTGTGTTACCTGACAGACCGGCTCTTCCAGGTGGTTTCCCCAGATGTAGATGTGGCTCAGAGTTGGGTTAACTTTCATGGCCTGAGCCAGAGACAGAAGACCCTCCGTCCTGATGTTGTTACTGCTGACAGACAGCCTGAAGACGGACAGACAGACAGTCTTATGATTATTCTGTTCTGACCGTTAAAAGTCCTTCAAGTGAGACAAATCTGAGAAGGAACCAGACTTAAGTTATGGGGGTTTAAAATAGTCAGTGCCTCATTTAAGAAGGTCAGTCCAAAAGGTTCAGATCCACCATGGCAGCCCAAAATACAACTGTTATTAAAAGCAATTGAAATGTCCCTTTAACTTGGATATCTACAGTTTGCAGAGTCCATGTTTGTCTGAGTGTGCAGGACTCACTCTCTCAGGACGCTGCCTGGCCCGGACACAGCCTCGCTCAGGTACACAGCACCTTCATCTTCAATCCGATTGTACGACAGATCTATGACCTCCAGGGTCGGGTTCTGCTTCAGCACCTTGGCGAGAAGACGCACGCCGTCACGAGTCACACGGTTACTGCAGGACAACAGAGACCAGATGAAATACAGTCCGTCTATCCAGAGGATCAGAGGGATTTCACAGAGAAACACCAGCGGTCAGAGTTTATGTGACGTAGAGGATGTTCTGTTCCTACCAGCGCAGGTCCAGGTAGCGCAGGCTGTGGTTGAGCAGCAGGCCTTCAGTCAGCCTCTCCATCCCGGTGTCAGTCATCCCCATCTTCCCCAGGTGGAGCTCCACCAGGCTGCTGTTCAGCACCAGCATCTCTGAGAAGTGCACCGCCCACTCCTCCTGCAGACAGACAGACAGAGAGCTCCAGGTCAGAGTCAAACAACCGTCCACGACAGATGTTCTATCTGAATCATGTTTATATAATACACCACTGTGATGCTGTGTGTTTGGACCTGGTGGCTGAAGAGCAGCGGCCGGCTGATGTCTACAGAGTGAAGACTGCTGTTGCTCTTCAGCATGATGGCAAACGCTATCACACTCTGAGTGGCCTGCAGGGACAGAGGCAGGTCAGAGAGGCCGGCTTCTGTCTGACGTTTGAAATCCAACTGGGAAACCAGGACGACTAACAACCAAGCTGACCCCAAAAATATGAGCATTAAATCACAGGAGTCTGTGTGTGTTTACCAGGTCGCAGTCAGCCAGCTCCAGCTCCTTCAGGGTGTCGTTCACCTGCAGCATGCTGGCCAGGTGCATGGCTCCTCTGTTCTCAATCTTATTACCTGACAGTCCGAGGGAGAGCAAGGTGCTGTTACACTGAAGGGAGAGAGAGAGAGAGAGAGAGATGGGGAAATCATTACTTTGGGTCAATCTTTAAAATCGTTCCTTGATTACTGTGAACACAACACTGCAGTTTGTTCCATCTGCTGAGACGCAGGGGATGATGTGCTGCAGCCAGCAGGAGGCCATTGAGATGTTTTGGCTTCACTTTTGAGGAAGCGTCATGTCATCCATCTTTTTATACAGTCAATGATCTTGACTCAAACTAATGTACACAGTCCTGCACCACAAATACTCACTAGAGCATCAAATTTGGATTATTCCGCTGCTTTTTACATCTTTTTTTTACATTTACATCTTCAGCAGGAACCGATGGGCTCGAGACTGAAAGCCACAGACAGGAAGTCAGAAAGTACTGAGGGAAAGAGTAACACATTGCTGGTTTTGTTCTTTTCTGGGAGTTTGTTGAAAAAAACTTCACGGCAAGCTGAAAGGATTTCCTTTTCCTTTCCTTTGTGTGTGTGTGTGTGTGTGTGTGTGTGTGTGTGTGTGTGTGTGTGTGTGTGTGTGAGAGGAGGAGGGGAGGAGATATGAACCTGCAGACTCTTGGCGAGAACGTCAGCTCCGTCTGTCTGGATGTTGTTGTACATCAGGTCCAGAGAGAGTAAAGCTGAGCTGTCCTCCTGCTCAGTGAAAACAGATCCATAAACAAAACAACACAACTGGAACAGAGGTGATGAAATACAACAAAGAAGAACAACATAACTATTTTTTATTTAAACTAAATCTGACACATTTAGCTTACCTGTAAGAGGTCAGCTAGGTGTCCAGCCCCTTCATCTGTTATGTTGTTGTACCTGACGTCAAGACCTGCTGACACAAAAAACTGTTTGAAATCCTGAAGAACGTCCAAGTTAAGGTGCTCGCCTAAACCTGACTGCTCACCTGTCACACATGTGTTGTTTCTCAGACATTTTGAGAGAGCGAGAACGTCTTTGTCATCAAGTCGCTGTACACGTCTCAGTCGGTTGTTTCCTGCCAGTTTTAAGGTGACATTCCTGTCAAACACACAACAACAAAGCAAACAACAAAAGTGACTTGATTTCATGATGAACAGCCATGCTGCCTTCATGTGCACCGGATAAAATCTGAAGTCAGAGTTGTACACACCTATCACTGCAGATTTTGGATAGAAATAACACAAATCGAGGGTCACCATCCCAGTTTAGAAATATTCATCATTTTACTTTTAATACTGACTTAATGATTTTCCCTTACTTAACTGTTATAAAATAAACTGAATCACCCAACCACCTCTTCTAATTCATTCAACAAAGTCTAGCACTGAAGGCAACAAGCCTTATACACTTTTAAATCATTGGCTAATCCTGACACAGTGGCGGACTGATAGACTTAACCGTTAGGAATTTAACACGTCTTCAAGTGGTAACGACCATGCTTTTGCCAGACGCAGTTGGGAATGTTTCGCTTCTCGCGAGTTTCGGTTGCAGCAGACACGGGTACGACATGGAGCGGTACTTCGGCTTCATGAGCTGGTGAGAAAACAGAGAGTAAAGAGTCCGGTCGGCGCTGCGTGAGGCATTCTTAACTGAATA